>NW_027664954.1:0-42500 GCF_963921795.1 Nannobrachium achirus
AACGCTTCCAGTGCCAGCCCCTAGAGGGCACCAAAGAATGCCAGACTGATAGCTAAGATATTTTGGTTTAAACATGTAGCATTTTGTTTATTAATATCAAGGTAATCTTAAAATGTATGATGAACACAAATAATGCTCTATAATCTTTATAATGCCTTGTCACGTCAGAGCATCACCCTCTGTGTTTCCTGAGGTTGTACAGCTGGTAGGCTAGCTGTCACTGATTGAATCAGACCTGTTGATGAGTAGCTATTCTTCCTGTCCTTTGATGTTTTGATTGATCAATGTGTATTGCATGGGCAGCTGTTGTCTGTCAAGGTGTCACATGTAGCCTACTGTAGGGTACTGTAGGCCTATATAACTCTCTGTATATTGACATGAAGGGACATTATTCTGGGGGTCCACCGCTGAGGTGAGGTCAGGCCTGCGTGCTCTGATTCTCTACTTGATTCTATACTTGCCTATCCTGGACTTTGTTTTTGATGCTTCTTTGAATAAAGCTGCAAGAAACATACTACCACATCACCTCCGGATTCCATCTTCTTTTATATTTTAGTAAAGGTTCTATCTTTCTTTTATTTGTATTTCTTATTTATGAAATGGTCCTTCGATGCGGGAAACAATATATTGGATTAAGCTGTCAGAGTACGCTTGCCAATTGACGTTTCAAACGAACCAGAGCTGAGAAGAGGAGAATGGACATTTGAGGTGATGTAGTGTTAGTTGTTTTTTCAGTTATAGTTTTGGACAATAACTGCCAGGATGACTCCTGTTATTTTAACGGGGAAGAATCAAGTCCTGCTTCAAAGGATCACTTTACTTGAAGCAGAGATTTTCCAGTTACGACAAGAACTGGATAAGCCTGAGCCAACCGCTTCTCACAACATTTTGAGAGGACGTTTAACAGGACGGACAACTCGCCCTGTTGTTACTGATTGTGACTTGCCGGCCTTTTCAAAGAACCGGGCTACGAAGACTGAAGCCCACATAATGCTTCCAAGAATGACATGGGCCGCCGCTTGCCCACCGAGGAGCGTCGGCGCCGCCGAGAACACGGATTATGTTTTTATTGTGGTGCGACCACACACACTGTGCACGCATGCCCCAAACTTCAATCAAAACTGACTTTCCGTCACCGACGTCGAGGGCGCCTTCCCCGTCAATCACCAGAGATAGCTGTGATCAGCTGTGTTTCTGCTCTACCAAGAGATCTAGCCCCAGCAGTTCCACGTCCCACCGAGGAGAACGCATCCACCGACAGAGATGCTGTCATCATGGACGCAATCACAGCGGAGGAAGCAGATGCTGTCATCGTCAGCGTTGAGAACGCGCACGCTCTGGAGGTACGTTCCATGGAGGCGGAGATAGTGCTCGTCACCGAGAACCCAACGGTTCCAGACATCGTCAGCGTTGAGAACGCAGAGCCCGTCACCCCTTGCTCCTTCCCAGTCATCGCATCCGCTATCACTGAAGAGACAAAACCTGCGGTTCTCACGGAACCTGACAGCGCGGAACTATCCTTATGTTGCGAGGTTGTTGGTGGCTCTAGCAAGCAAATTGACATTTCTAAATACATTCCCAAATGGATAGCTATAAAAGTTAAACCTATAGCCATTGTTAATCCGGAGTCAATTGCTGACTGTCTGTACAGGAAGTGATGTCACATGACATACTTTTTATGCCCATATATGAGTCCTAACATGGAGATGTGGATAACACTATATATGGAGATATTCTAGTCCAATATGTCATATGGAACTACCGTCATAGACAGTAGCCATTATTAGGTCGGAGTCAATAAGACTATCTGAATGTCCATCCAGATAGTCTAGTCCAATATGTCATATGGGACTACCGTCATAGACAGTAGCCATTGTTAATCCGTATCTCCTAGGGTTGATACCCTCACAAAAACATGAACAAACTCCCCCCAGAATGACAACAATTAGAATCGTCAGAGAAACGCTGTGGTTGGCCAGATTGTCAAGAATTGGCGCAACCTCGCCCTTTAGGGCGAGGTTGCATGTCACCCTGAGGTCGCATTCCACCCTCGGGTGTCTTACTAGTATAGTCATATCAGTTGAATCAGTGCTTACCAGTCCAGGACAAACAACAAAGACACAGAGAGTTGACTGACTGGTAAATAGTTTTAATATGTGTTTACATACACATACTGTACTCTCAGTTAGAACAGAGCTATAAGACATTGTACAGTAAGGACAACGTAATGATGATGAAGTTTATTCTACCAGTTAACCAGCCTGTATCTTTAGAAACACCAACAGTCACTGTCACTGAATATAACAATTAAGATGTGATTTGATATTTACACTAGGGATGGGTATCTTTCACCTTTGAATCGATACAATACCTTTTTTGATACCTGGGAATCGATACAATACCCTTTTCGATACTTTTTATTTATATTATAATTATATATAGTGATGATGATGATGATCACACAGTGTGGTGGAGAGGAGAGTATAGACGTTGGATAATCATCATAATAATAAACATTTTAGGCTATTGTCGGCTATTTTCCACAGTAACGAGTGTAGCCTACTAAAGCAGTCATTAAACTCTCAGTAGCCCAACTGTTACAGATGCGACCGGCCAGGGGTGCGTTCCAGAGTATCGAAACGAGGTATCGTTCGTTTTTACGTGAACCGATACTCGATAGTATCGACGTCATGTGATGGATACCATTAAAAGTATCGCAGACGATACCCATCCCTAATTTACACTGAGGTGGCAGTGGCTCAGTTTTAGAGCATTCTACCTTTGGAGTTATGACAGGCTGACCTGGACGGCCTCAGACAGTGGAGTTATGACAGGCTGACCTGGACGACCTCAGACAGTGGAGTTATGACAGGCTGACCTGGACGACCTCAGACAGTGGCCAACAGTGGTCGAATAAGTTCTCAAATATTTTACTTAAGTAAAAGTATCAATACTGCAATATAGAAACAAGTAGAAGTACAGAATTCAAAATGTACTTGAGTAAAAGTATATGAAAGTGTTGGCATCAAAATGTACTTCAAGTATCAAAAGTAAAAGTACCCCATGTTTGAAAATAGTAGATCTACAAGCTCACAACAACGCGTTGTGAGCCTGTAGTTCGGCTATTTTCAAATAGCCTAGGTATAAAATAGGGCTAAAGTGGTTTATGTATGTTTTATTAAGTGTGCCTGCCATGCAACGCAATGGCAAACACTTATTGTAATCCGCCATACTTAATGATCACGCCACAAATTTGGAGCCGTAATAACTGCCGCACAATTTACGCCACCGCCGCAATATATACATCAAAACGTGCGGCTCGGCCGGGAATGGTGTGCTATTACTTTTCTTTCCGATCCGCGTTACCATTGCGACGTAATTCGCAAAAAACGACGCCCAAAAACCCCATTGACTTAGAATGGGGGACTCCGAAAAAAACCCAGAAACTTTGGCGCCACATAACTCTGCCATACTTTTGCCTAGCAACGTGATTTAAACTTTAAAATGCACACACAACTTGGTCTTTTTCCGACCAATAGGGATGAGCTGTAATTGATTAAGCCCCGCCCCCTCTATAACAGGAAGTGCCCTTCACCAAACAGGAAGTGCCTCTATAACTCATGAACCGTTTGTCGTACAGACTCGCGGCTGGTGTCATACCTTTTCTTTTTTTCTCAAAATCTTTTTTTTTTTCTCAAATTTTTTTTTCTCAAATTTTTTTTTCTAAAATTTTTTTTTCTAAAATTTTTTTTTCTCAAAAAAATTTTTTTCTCAAAAATTTTTTTTCTCAATTTTTTTTTCTCAATTTTTTTTTCTCAAAAAGTTTTTTTTCTCAAAAATTTATTTTCTCAAAATTGTTTTTTCTCAAAAAAAAATTTTCTCAATTTTTTTTTCTCAAATGTTTTTTTCTCAAATTTATTTTTCTTAAAAAAAAATTTTCTCAAAAATTTTTTTTCTCAAAATTTCTTTTTCTCAAATTTTTTTTTCTCAATTTTTTTTCTCAAAAATTTTTTTTTCTCAAAATTTTTTTTTCTCAATTTTTTTTTCTCAAATTTTTTTTTCTCAAAAAAATTTTTTTCTCAATTTTTTTTTTCTCAATTTTTTTTTCTCAAAATTTTTTTTTCTCAAATTTTTTTTTTCTCAATTTTTTTTTCTCAAATTTTTTTTTCTCAAAATGTTTTTTTCTTAATTGGGGCCTATTTCGCCAAACAGGAAGTGCCCCTCACCAAACAGGAAGTGACCCTTGATCTCGTGAACCGTTTGTCATACAGACACGCGGGTTGCGTCAAATGAAATAACGCTAATGCTAACACCAACCGCTACACAAGGTTGCACAGACTTAGCGAGCTGCAGGCACACTTAAAATTTCTTAGAAATTTTCTCTTCTAGTATAATATTATAATTTATACCTGCAAAGTAACTATAGTAACTAAAGTTTTCAAATAAATGTAGTGGAGTAAAAGTGCAATATTTGGATCCAAGATGTGGTGGAGTAGAAGTAAAAGTATTGGAAAAGTACAAATTTGTAATTAAGTACATTACTTAAGTAAATGTGCTTAGTTACTTTACACCACTGGTGGCCAATGGGGTGTCTGCATATTTATGTGGGCTTATGTGAGTTTGACCATCAGATGATGTTCAATTCTTAACATTGAGTGGAGAAAAAAACTAATTAAGTGTGCCTGCCATGCAACGCAATGGCAAAACACTTATTGTAATCCGCCATACTTAATGATCTCACAAAATTTGGGAGCCGTAATAACTGCCGCACGATTTACGCCACCGCCGCAATATATACATCAAAACGTGCGGCTCGGCCGGGAATGGTGTGCTATTACTTTTCTTTCCAATCCGCGCTACCATTGCGACGTAATTCGCAAAAAACGACGCCCAAAAACCCCATTGACTTTGAATGGGGGACTCGGAAAAAAACCCTGAAACTTTGGTGCCACATAACTCTGCCATACTTTTGCCTAGCAATGTGATTTAAACTTTAAAATGCACTCACAACTTTGGTCTTTTTCCGGCCAATAGGGATGAGCTGTAATTGATTAAGCCACGCCCCCTCTGTATTCCTATTGGCTGGGCTTTAAACAGCCACTATTCCAGTTCACAGCATGGTACCGTCTTGAAACTTGGTGTCTGGACTTAAACGGCCAATAGGGACTTATTACTTAAGCCCGCCCCTCTTAAGCCCCGCCCCTACCTTCCTATTGGAAGGTAGGGGCGGGGCTAAACAGCTATATCTCCAGTTTGCAGCATGGTAACGTCTCGAAACTCGCTGTGTGTACTTACATGGCAAAGAGGAATTATCTGTAATTGCTTAAGCCCCACCCCCTGCCTTCCTATTGGCTGGGCTTTAAACAGCCATGTCTCCACTTCCCAACATGTTACTGGTCTCAAACTCAGTGGGTGGTCCCACAGTCCCAACGGCTAACCGCTAACAAATGCCTAATGTTTAAAATGATAAAGGGAAAAATTCAATGATAATGCTAAAAATGCTAAAGCTAATGCTAATAAAAATGTTTCTAATGATAAAAATGCTAATGTAAAAAATTCTAATAATGACGTTAATGTTAATGCAAAAATGCTAATGCTAACACCAACTGCTATACAAGGTTGCACACACTTAGCGAGCTGCAGGCTCGCTAAGTGTGTGCAATTTTTTGTGTGCAATTTTCTTTTCTAGTAAATTCCAAATATTATCAAATTATCTTGCGACACCCCAGGGTGCCCCGTCACCCACTTTGAAAACCCCTGATCTAGAGACGTCCTGCGCACATGCTGACAATGATTATCGGAATATACTATAGAGCTATTTAGTAAAATAAACAAATAAAAATACAGACACTGAATGAATTTTCATTCTATCCAGAGCCTCAGTGAGGTGATTTAAGTTCATGCTAACATGAAAGGTCACAATACACTTATCATGGAACACTGTAATAAAGTCATTCATTTTATTGACTGTCCTACTTCTTCTTCTTTCGGTTTTGCGTATCATCGTCCTTGATGATTGGGTGGTGACATGTTGTTACTATCAGTGGTCAAAGGACAGCAGTGAAGCATGACTTTTATTGAAGTCAATGACCTGAAGTTGGCAAGGAGATCATCTTTTGCCCGCTTGGTGAGAACAGCAGGGTGGAAGAGTGATTGGAACACGGAACACTGATTGATTACAGGCTACAGCCCCTTAACAGTTAGGAAGCCATGAAGCCATGAAACACTGCTAAAATGATAGACGCGGTGGCAGTGGCCCCCAGATTGGCCAAACCATCCGATTACCATAATATTGGAATATAGAGCTATTTATCACAGATAATAAATAAAGACAATATATATAGGCCTACGGATGGATGGATGGATGGATGGATGGATGAATGAATGCACTGTGCATGAATTGTCTGCCAATTTAAAAAAGAAAGTGGAAATGTGAGTTCTTTGTCCTCCGTCGTTATGAAGTTTTGGATGCGCTACTTTTAGGGATTTTTTCAATTCCTACTATTAATGTACAACATGGTGTATTGTGGGTCCAGCATTCCCCTGAGAAACCCTTTGCTGATATGAAACCTCTCTTCTTATTTACTGTGTATGGAGTGTCATTCTGTCCAGATTTAAGTTCATGCTAACATGAAAGGTCACAATAAACTCATTATGGAATACTGTAATAAAGTCATTCATTTTATTGACTGTCCTTCGTCAAAGTGTTACTATCAGTGGTCAAAGTACAGCAGTGAAGCATGACTTTTATTGAAGTCAATGACCTGAGGTAGGTTGGCAAGGACATGTCTGGCAGATGATAAAAAAAGTGTTTTTCGATGTTGTGCTTGCATGCTTTTATAGTGGTTGTGCAGTATATGATTAATTCTGCATCTTTTCATGGTCTTCTTTATTGTGGTTTTAAATGCCATAATTCACCAAACACTTTAACACAGATCGATTACAGGCTACAGCCCCAAATATTAAGATAGGAAGTAGTTGGCAACAAAAACACCCAAAATACAACAGAGGCGTGTATGAAATAGACTTGAGCCACGAGAGGCACTGCTGTTGGGCTTGCCGTTCGAGTAATGTCTGATAGAGACAGAATCTTAACCCACAGCCCTCCTCTGGTCTTGAGACCCCCGAGACGTTAAACACAAAGCCGAGTACAGGCTTTGGTGCTGAGTGTTGCAGGGGAAGCGTAGGTTTTTGGTGGTCAGAAATACATGGTGCAGACTGTCCCGCGGTCACTGGATTTCAACGGGCAGAGTAGGTTAGTCCTGAGGCCAACCGTTCTTGAGTTGCCATGCCTTTAAAATTCATCTGGTTAATTGATTAATACATCAATAGTCCTACGTCAAACTGTTAATATCAGCCCTTATAGAAGGCAGCGCTGTTTGGCCAGACATTTAGAACGAAATATTGGAATATATAGCTGTTTAGCACTGATAATAAATAAATGCACAAATACATAAATACATTAATAGTATCCTACATAAGTATATAAATGTATGAATAAATGAATACACTCTGTGTATAAATTGTCAGTATGTCCAGATTAGAGCAATAGTGAGGTCATTAAAGTTCATGCTAACATGCAAGCTCACAATAAACTTATTACGGAATACTGTAATCAATTGATTGTTCATTTTATTGACTTGACTGTCACAATGTTAATATCAGCGAACAGTGAAGCAAGACATTTATAACAGTCAATGATCTGAAGTTGGTGTAGTGATACGCGGAAGCGGGGATTGAATCCGGGACTCCCACTCGCCAGTCCAACACACAACCAGTCGTGCTACTAGGGCTGAGCACGATTAGCAGGGCCGTTGTCGCTGGTTCATGGCTAGTGCTAACTGTGGGGGCTACATTGGCAAGAAAGATCATCTATCAACGATAACTATTAAGATACAGTTCAATCATTCAAACTCAAGTGGACGGGAAAGTCTTCATCACCACTATAAAGACAAGATAAGATAAAGATAGCACTACATAGTATACTGTGTTTTATTTGTCTGTCATTCAATGTTATATGAGTTAAAAAAAGGACCCCAATTGAAACAGGCCCAAAAGCTTTGGTGTTTATCCTTTTAGTTTACCGTGTACCAGTGAACTGTACTGAAGCAATACTTTTATAACAATGATCTGTCCAATTCCTCAGTGAGGTGATTAACATGGAAGGTTACAACACACTCATTATGGAATAATCAAGTAATTGTTAATTGTATTGACAGTCCTATGTCACACTGTGAATATCAGAAAGGACAGCTGTTAAGCAATACATTTATAACAGTCAATGATCTGAAGTTGGCAAGAAAGATCACCTTTTAGCCACTGTGTTGCTGTCTGACAGATGATTTAAGTACAATGTTTTTTTGTTCTTTCTCCACAAACAGATTGTGTGCTTTTGTGTGCTTCACAGTGTTTGTACAGCTACAGTATATGATTTGATCTGCTGTTTGCTTTTATCGTCTTCAGCTCTTTATTGTGGGTTTATGTTATATTTCACCAAACAATTTAACGATAATTAAGATGCAGTTAAATCATTCTAAGCAATAACTATAAGGAAACAGTTCCAATGTTCAAGTCTGCACCACAGCCATAAAGATAAGATAAAGACAATGGTAAACTAGTTATAGTGCACGGTGTGAACGGCTCTATGAACTCAACAGAACCTTGTACAGTGCAGATTCCTAGACCAACCTGCAGGCCCTGTGAAAGACACAGACAGTGTGCGTGCGCGTGCGTGTGTGTGTGTGCGTGCATGTCAAAACTCGGAGGAACACACAGAAATTTAAAGCAATGTATGATAATACATTGTATCAGATACTTAAACTTACACAAACATATCTCCCCTTTAAAAATACCAATTTTGAGTTTCATATTATTTCTATTGTTGATTAGTCACCTTCACAACAAGGTAAGCATCGGGCATTTGTGGAATGAGCAACACAGCCAAATGTGTGGGTAGCGCCAACCAAAAAGTCGGGTGGGATTTCAGAAAAAAGGCCTTCTATAAGGAGGTTAGAGGCATTTGGGGGTAAAAGTGGGGTACCAGACCATTTTACATAATTCAAGGGTGCTGAATCTGAAAAACCTGGTACCCAAGCAAAATTCAGAGTTTTTAACCTTCTAATTTGCATATCAAAATGGATGCAGATTTTGCACTATTTCTTCAATAACTATAACAAGCAAGCAAAACTGACAAATAAAATGTACATATCTATGTTCTGAGGGTTAGACAATGTGTGTAAAGTATTTTTTTATGTAATTAGTGGTAAGCTTACTCCAAAATATGCAAATTAGAGGCCACCATTACAGAAAATGGTTTAGTACTGAAGGGGTCCATATGCATCCTCCTTATTTAATTTTCTTTGCTACTTATCTGTGTTTTTGGCATCATTAGGACATCTAAAATACAGATTTAGATGACAGTTAGTTTGATTCAATATTTAGATATTTGATTTTGATACATTTGATTAGATATATGTGGTGTGGTATATTTTGGTGGGACTTCCGTCTCCTATTACTCGGCCCATGAACCACTCACCGTCTTGGTTCACACATCCTATAGTTCAGGGGAACCGGACCCAGGTGTCAATATTAGTTTTGTATCTGTAACTCATTCTAGGGGTGAGTTAAACTAGGCAGAAATCACCATGCCACTATTTATGGACTCCATTCACTTCCATGTATTTTGGGTCACCAGGGGTCAAATGGATCGCCTACTTTACATCGTACTGTACATGTGATCATATACTGTTGTATTTTAGATGAGCTAGGGTTGCTAAATATACTTGTAAGTAGAAAAGAAAAGAAGTGTGTGGACCCCTTTGAGTACTGAAGAGTTTTCTGTAATGTTGGCCACTAATTTGCATATTTTGGAATAGACTTAAAGGGATATTACACTTTCAAAAAACCTTTGGTCATTGTATGGTCTAATCAGGCTTGTATGAACACCCTGAACAGTTTTTAATTTGCTTCATTCAGTATTTAGATATTTGATGTAAATGTTACCAGCTCCAACACGCCCAGGCCCTCTCCACATACACACCCATTGTAACTTCAAACTCCATATTAACCATGATAGATTCATTAAAAACACCCATTATTTTTTCTGGTGACTCATTTTACCCTCCTAATACGTGAGCAGACCGTGTTTTTTCAATAACTTTTTTCATTTATTTTCAATAAAATATTATTGTATTTAAAGGAGCTAATAGTCAACTTTTTCTTGAAAAACGGATGCTAAAATAAAAATTATGTTTCGAAAATATTTTATAAAAGAATAAGCTTCATATATGTGTTTCTATTCAAAAATGACCACAAAAAGCGTAAAATAATGATAAAATAATCATTTTGGCCATTGTCAGACCGACACTTTGTTTACATTCTAGTCTATAGACTAGGATGTAAACAAAGTGTCGGCCCTACAATGAAAAAGTTGACTATAGCTCCTTTAATGTTTTCCATTTTCCCAAAGAATTATTAAAAATAAAAGAAAAAAGTTATTGAAAAAACACGGTCTGCTCACGTATTAGGAGGGTATTATGAGTCACCAGAAAAAATAATGGGTGTTATTAAAGGGCCTACACCATGCTTTTAAAACTATATTTTTTGTATAAATATATGCTCAAAATTGAGTCTTAGACAGGTTTTAACCCTCAACAAACACTCTGACCATTCTTTTTGTTTGTTCTAGCTCTACTATAATGAGGCTCTCCAGCTGCAATACCAAAACGGCCTCTGTTTGCTCAGGGGCGCATCTAGTGGGGTTTTTCCAGAAAAAAAATAAGTTTTTTGAAAAAGAAAAGGTTTTTTGAAAAAGAAAAAGTTTTTTGGAAAAAAAAAAGTTTTTTGAAAAAAAATTTTTGGAAAAAAAAGTTTTTTGAAAAAAGTTTTTTGAAAAAAGAAAGTTTTGAAAAAAAAAGTTTTTGAAAAAAAAAGTTTTTGAAAAAAAAAAGTTTTTTGAAAAAAAAAAGTTTTTTGAAAAAAAAAAGTTTTTTTGAAAAAAGAAAGTTTTTTGAAAAAAAAAGTTTTTTTGAAAAAAAAAAGTTTTTTGAAAAAAAAAAGTTTTTTGAAAAAAAAATATATGGTCATTCCAGTCCAGAATGAACAGGTTTTATCTGTCCCGTACATGTGTGTCCCGTGTGTCCCATGTGTGTCCCGTTCATGTCCATATATGGTCATTCCAGTCCAGAATGAACAGGTTTTATCTGTCCCGTACATCCAGAATATGTGTGTAACGTCCGTCCCGGTCTGATGATTGGATGATTAAAAATGTCCAATGAGACCATACTTTGAGGATTGGTCAAGCTTCACATGACAATTTTGAAAAAAAAAAGTTTTTTTGTAAGTTTTGAAAAAAAGAAGTTTTGAAAAAAAAAAGTTTTGAAAAAAAAAATTTTTTTTTGAAAAAAAAATTTTTTTGACTGAAAAAATAAAACGGGAAACGAGAGTGACGTCACTCTCGTCAACTCTCAGAACAGCACTGTTCTGAGAACCCGTGGAAAGCTTTTCATCTCTGTCTGCCCAAAACCAGAGAAAGACACAACGGTCAGAAATAGGACTTTGTGAGGATAGAAGGTGCCAGTGGGACCCCAAAAAAAGGTTTTAAAATAGAAAAAGTGAAAATTCATGGTGTAGGTCCTTTAATGAATCTATCATGGTTAAAATGAAGTTTGAAGTTACAATGGGTGTGTATGTGGAGAGGGCCTGGGTGTGTTGGAGCTGGTAACATTTACATCAAATATCTAAATACTGAATGAAGCAAATTAAAAACTGTTCAGGGTGTTCATACAAGCCTGATTAGACCATACAATGACCAAAAGTTTTTTGAAAGTGTAATATCCCTTTAACCCTATACATTAAAATGCCTTAATCACATTATCTGACCTTCAGAACATAGATATGGACACTTTATTTATCAGTTTTGCTTGCCTTGTTACAGAGTTATTGAAAGGGATATTTCACTTAAATAAATAAAAAATATTTTAACCATGATAGATTAAATGAAAACACCTATCCTTTTTTCTGGTGACTCCTGACGCCCCTTCTAATACACAAACAGGTAGCATTTTTTAGATTCGTTTTTTTGTAAATTTGTAATATTTTTTTGCGAAAATGAAAACAATAAATGCAATAAAAAAACATAAAAAATAAACGAAAAGAGTTATCGAGAAACACAACCTGCTCAGGTATTAGGAGGGCGTCAGGGGTCACCAGAAAATAGGATGGGTGTTTTCATTAAATCTATCATGGTTAAAATGGAGTTTGAAGTTTGTATAGGAAGGGCGTGTCTTATAAAATGAATATCAAATATCTAAATGTAAACTGAATCAAGCAACTCGAAAAATGGTCCTGGGTGTTCCCAAAAGCCTGATTATATAGACGGGTTTCTGGCACACGTAACACTGAAGAGATAGATGCGTGCGCAGACGTCGGTACCAAAATAAGCCAATGAAACGAGGCGCTCTTGAATGAAACCAGCGCGCCCCAAAACAACAGGTTTGGGGATTGGACGGAATTGATTACATGATACAGTCAGCCGTGCATTTAGTCTCAATGTTTGTAAACAAGAAACCCATCTATGTGACGCGTTATTTGGAATTGCACACGCGTTCTGGGCGGAGGCGTTGATTATTGTCCACGACACTGCAAGCGGCGCGAAGGCCAGCGGACCTTGGTCCTGGCCGCGAAGAGCGGGCCAGGGCCGCGCGGCCGGCGGAGCGCCGCGCGAGTTACGAAGCCGTGGTGAATGCAATCGTTCTATTTATGCCCAGGCCGTAAGGCCTGGGCAAGCGCACGATAAACGCACCGCGCACCTCTGTGCGGTCCAAGCGGACAAAAAGGAGCGCTCCCTAGAGCCAGTTCAGCCAATCAAAAGCTTCCATGGGCGGGGTTTGCCCAGAACGCGTGTGCAATTCCAAATAACGCCTATGTGACCCAGCATAGCAGAGGGGCAGTCATTTCGGAAAGCACAGCTTTAGACCAGCCCTGAAATTACTTTTTATTTTTATTTTTTTCTAAAATGTGATAAAGCCACAAAGCATTTCATAAATATCAGGCTACATTTCACTTAAACGCCAGAGCTTAACTCTGCATGTAAATAAGACCCTTTTAAATGAATGTGAAGAGAAACCTCACATTTTGCAGGTTACATTTCATCTAAAAGGCTGAATTTCTCAGATCTAGTATTTCTGCATGGCATAACTCTATACGCCATATCTACAACAATGAAAATGAAAAAATAAATAAAAAATCAATGACTAGCCCTCAGCTGTGTTCGGACACATATGATAAAATTATCAGAACGTTTTTTGAAAGAGAAATATTCCTTGAATAAATAGTACAAAATGTATAATGCAGCAGCCACGTTGTTATGCAAATTAGAAGGTTAAAAACTCTGAATTTTGATTGGGTACCAGGATTTTCAGATTCAGCACCCTTGAATTAAGTAAAATGGCTTGGTACCCAACTTTTACTCCCAAATGTCTCTAACAATAACATTTTTCTGAAATCCCACCCGACAGCCACAGGTGTGTGCCAGCCACAGGTGTGTGCCAGCCACAGGTGTGTGCCAGTCACAGGTGTGTGCCAGTCACAAGTGTGTGCCAGGCACCTGAGCATTGTCAATATTAAGGACCAAGGCCCTAACTCACCAAGGCCCTGCTTGGCATTACTTACGTATGTTTTATGCCCATATATGGAGATTCCTTTATTGTCAATATTAAGGACATTATTAAGGATATTATGTTATCAATTATTTAGGACATATGCCCATATTTGGTAATGTCTATATATGAGCATGTTTTGACATAACATAACTATCATGAAGGGGTCTCCATATATGAGTAACTGGTCCCATATACATCACTGGCCAGATGGCCAAGAATTTTCATGTCACCCTGAGGTCGCAAGTCACCCTGAGGTGTCTTAGTATAATATGTTCAAAAGTTGCGACCCATAAAAATTGATCTGTGAACCACAAATGGGTCACGACACATTGTTTGGAAAACAGTGCCACCTCTCCAGCTCAGGTGGGTTGTTAACTGGGGGAGGAGGGATAAGTTCACTTCCACGCCCACATCAGTCCTACAGGGAGCGAATCGGGGGAGGGGAACCTTTCGCTAACACGCCTCTTAACCTCTGGTCCACCGCTGCCTCCGTTGGCTGACAAATGAATGACACCCATTCCCTGATGCCCAGACATGACTGCTGTAGATTAGATTAGACATCTTTATTATCCTCAAGGGAAAGTCTTTATCTTTCCTGTACACCTCTCCTCCCTCCCATAGTTTGACACACCGCAGACACGTGGAAATGTACAGTAAATCACTTGTTACAACAGCAACAATACAATTTCATTAATTTTAAAGGCTTCGTTCCGTTTTCCATTTGGAGTGTCAACCTACACTTCAAGTAGGTACATTTCATTAATGTATTTATTTATCTAATGTATTAAAATATCTTTTTAACATATTTACAGGATTTGCTAAATAATCAAAGTCGTGTACACTGTAGGGAGCTACAATGGAAAAAACTATGGCTCGTGTAATAATAACAATTATTATTACCCATGACTATATTTATCATGTGCAATATATGTTGTACAATAATGTTTTAAAGTTTACTCTGGCTATTTTGTTTCAATTTAATTAAAATGTTGTTCTGCTCTTACTGACTGACGTAAGATGGATGGACTTTTTTGTTTTGTACAGATTTTAGGGACACAAACTACGTAGTTAATTTGTTCATTTTAAGTTTCCCCAAATTGAGATGTATTTATTTATGCCTCTGACCCCAACTGAAAGTATGTTCAGTTGTTTACAAGCTCAACAACGTGCTAAGAAAATGGTCGATCTCTATAAGCTCACAATGTGTTGCAATGCAATGCTGTGTCAAATGTGTCCTTGGCAAGACCTGGCTTTGTCCGTGGCAAGTGTTACATTGTCTTTCTTATTTTGATCATAAAGCTCAGAATATGATTTACTACGACATTATGGCACATATAGGCATCTACTAGTACTAGTGCTTCTCTAAATTGTATTTTCAAGGACCACCTCAAAGGGATAGTTCACTCCAAAAAAGTTTGTATTTTTTTTTTTTTTTTTTTTTTTTGATTAATCAACCCATGGAGACTTGAATTCATGGATATTTTGTTTTAGTCTTTGTCGTATTTCTAGGCCTATAATTTGTGTCTCCATAGGGAACAAAGCACGCTCTTTGAGTCTCCATAGCAATTTTCAAATAGACACAAAAAATAAAATAAGACTGTTGCTCATTTTGCTGTGGAGCCCCTTGAACCCATAGGTACTTAATATGCATTGAATGATTAGTTTACAATCAATAATGATCTTTATTTTGTAGCTATGGGAAAACAACAAAGTAAACCTTCAGGCCATACATCTGCACCTTCACCATTACTTGATAGTAAGTTCTATTATGATTAAATAACACCATTTATAATGAAAAATTTAAAATGCTTGGTGTTACTTAATCTGTTTTTGTGAATTGTTCTCTTCACCTTTTCCCCCTCAGCTCCATGGAGAACGGTGGACTGGAAGTAAGAAAACATATTTCTTAAATTAAATAACAAATAATGTGATAAAAAGTGGTCTTTATTTATTAATATTATGTGTTGCATCACTCAATAACACTGGTTGTAACACTTTCTTAAGCCCTATTCGCATTGGACTAACATTACCTGAGGACTTGGGGTAATGTTAACTTTACCCCACGTCCCCTGTGATTATTATGGCAGATTCGGACGGGATAAGCGATGTCTGTGTTTTACTTGAAATCACGGACATTAATCCATTGTCCTCAAAACAGAAAGGACCATTCATGTGTACACTCTCTCAGTTTTAGCATTTATATTAACAGTATTTGTTTAATATTAAAGTATTAATTCACTCTGATTGAAATAAATAATTCAGAATCTGATCGAGAGCCAACATGCCGGTGAACGAGCCAATCAAACAAATGATCAATGAGGCTGAAGGATGACGACGAGTTGCATATTATTTATAACAGCAGATCCACAAGCTGTAATGTATATACTATTGGAATCTTTCTCAAATAATTAATCTTTCTCAAATAATTAAATCATGCCAGTGAAAAGACAAACCAATCAACTCCATTCAGCTGGTGTGACTCTGTGTCTCTGAATGAATTCTTTAAATTACCGGTCAGAGGCAGCGGGCAGTATAGCCTATACTCGGAGGTGAGGAGTGATTCACATCCATAAGTCTTAAAATTGCATGTGATTTCTCCATCACAACACTTTCCCATCAAAGTACTCATGCAAACTTTAGAGTAATGAATGATGCTGCCGCTGCACAGAGGCAGACAGCCTGCCAGGTGCGTGCACTGCGGCCGGGTCACCGTGACCAGGGCTGTATTAACCATTGGGCCGGTGGGGCCGTTGCCAAGGGCCCTTGGCTCTCAGGGGCCCTTGGGGGAACTGGGCCGCGTGGTCATTGACAATTTACTCAAATTAAATGTATAATTAATTAAAAATCAAATGTGCGGGCCCTCCTCTGTTGTCTACAGGTGTTTTTTTGGCCCACAGATGATCATCATGGCTTAAAATCCGAGCTGGGTAGTGCGCGTCGGGAGGGAGGGGGGTTAAGGTGGAGGGTGGGGGGGGCCCTAAATAATTATAGGCCAGGGGCCCTCGCAAGGGTTAATCCGTCCCTGTCTGTCTGATGTGTCCAATAGACAGCTGCAGAGTATGCCGATTCTTTTTTAACAAGTACAAGGTTGTTACATGCATAAAAAGAATAGATTTACAAGCTATCAACACTGTCGGATAGTACAGGATGTTAGGTTGCAGATCTGCTCTTTTAAGCATGTGCCACTGCACACACGCAGAGAGAGAGAGAATTATAACCAGTAAGACTCCCTAATTGGGAGATAAGCGACCGCCAGGTCGCAGCATGATTTTAGGCCAAAATGTGTAGGAGCAGTGTACACAAATGTGTTTAAAAAAATCGACCTGATGGTGGCGCTATATGGGACAGATCCATGTGATGGCATGAGTGTAGATATACTGTGTACTGATTTGCATGATTTTAGGGCAAAATCTGTAGGAGCAGTGTCCAAAAATGTGTTTGAAAAAATCGGCCAGATGGTGGCGCTATAAGGGACAGATCCATGTTGATGACATGAGTGTAGACATACTGTGTACCGATTTGCGTGATTTTAGGGCAAAATCTGTAGGAGCAGTGTCCAAAAATGTGTTTGAAAAAATGGGACTGATGGTGGCGCTATATGGGACAGATTCATGTTGACAGCTGTCTTGGCGCCGCCGAGGCGGACGCGTGGGTACCGGCCCTGGCTCTCCCGGTCACTCCTAGCCCGAGTTACAGTATTTTATGTGCGCTGCAGTGGCGGGGGTCCTCCACTAGGGGTGCAACCACTTTTGCATCCATTCTGGAGTCGTTAGGGTGGTCATTTGGTCATTTTTGCACTTTTTGTGGCTGCGGAAGGGGGTCCCTGGGGTTCCCTGGAGCTCCGGGGGTCCCTGGATGTTGTGGAGGTTGTGGAGTGGCAGGCAAGGAGTGTGTGTGCAAAGTTTGGCATGTCTTGGGGCAACGGTGGCGGAGATACGAGTTGGGGAAAAGTGTGACATGAAGGACAGACTGACTGACTGACTGACAGACAGCCGGTGGAGGTTTTGGTGCGACCTGACGGTCGCAATTATACAAAATCATTCGCAATTGGCAATGATTAGCCTACTATAGGCTACTTATCAGTGCATTTGGCGTGTAGCTACCGTCTGTGTGTGTGTGTGTGTGTGTGTGTGTGTGTGTGTGTGTGTGTGTGTGTGTGTGTGTGTGTGTGTGTGTGTGTGTGTGTGTGTGTATGTGTGTGTGTGTGTGTGTGTGTGTGTGTGTGTGGGGAGGGAGGGGGGGGCTCTCTCCATTCCGACATGTCGCCACTCCGACAGTAACTTCTTATTGTCGGAGTGGCAACACTTCCATAGAGGTTAAGGTTAGGGTTAGGGTAAGAGATAGGGTTAGTGTCTGTCGGAAAGGAGATATGTCAGAATGGAGAGATGCACCCTGGATTACGGACATGTCGATTTGCATTGGATTCGTTTTACCACAGGAGGTCTGTGAAGTCATTGTTATGGTATGGTATGGCATTACAGACATGGTCGATTCGCACAGGATTAAAAACAACCTCAGTGATCTTTACACTTTACCTTGGGTCCTCAGGTTAAACTAATCCAATGTGTACCGGACATTAGTTGAAAGAAAGTGTTAAAGAAACCATACAAAACAGCGTAAAATATCCACAATAACTCTTTTACCGCCATTTATAAGGATCTAAGGTTATTGGATACTTACCGTATGTTACCAATTAGCCCGGTGGCAAACTACCGCCGGGTCTCATATAACCGCCAGGTTCGTTTAAGCGCCTGGACCATTATTTGCAATTTATTTTAACTTACCGGTAATTTATGTTGCATGCCGAAAACAGCAAATCTACAAGCTCACAGCGCGTGTGGATGGACACTTCTTAAGCCAAATGTATAGATGCCCATGCTGTCGCTACCATGACGCGCATGACGCACTGTGCATCGGGGAACACATTGCCAAAGGGCAAAAAAAAAAAAAAAAAAAAAAAGAGCAAAGCCGATCATCATCATAAATTCAGAGCTTAATAACTAATAGCACTGGGGGCACGGTGGTAGCCTGCAGTGACCAGGCTCTGCTGCTCTCTGCGCAGCATCATTCATTATCATTACAGTCTGAAAAGTTGCTTCGGTGACAAGTTTGCGTGAGTCATACTTTAATGAGAAAGCGTTGTGATGGATGAAATCAAATCACATCCAATAAAGACTATTCTGTAAATTGGGAATAACTCCTACTGCCGCTGCCTCTGATGTGATGCGGATGAAGAAGAAGTAATCCGTTATTTTGAGGTGACGTCAAGGTGGCTTAATTATTAGTTGGCTTAATTATTAGTTGCAATACCATAATGGTCTAATGTAACTTTGAGGAGCGCATGGTCTGAGTCCAGTCGGACCAGCTGCAGGACTGCTGCGCTAATTGGGTTGACCTACTTGCATTGTGTATTTTGCTGGCAGTTGTAATTGATTATTTTGGAGAAAGATTCCAATATTATAAACCAGGGACATGCTGGGCCCCTGATTCAGCCTGGGAAAAGGAGCTGGAGAGGCCCTCAGTGCGTGCGGCCACAGTCTGCTCAGCAATATTTTTTGCATTCAGTGTGGCCAATGTGATTTCTCTGTGGGCTACTGCTAGCTGCTGCTACTCAAATATTGGCCATTTCAGATCATGAGAGACAAGCCAGTGAGCCAATTACATGAGTTACTTTGTGGGTCGCCCAGCCAACAAATGGCCGGCCTGGGCCGGCCAGGAATGGACCAGCCATTCGGGAGTTGTCCCGCTTTTCCCAATGGCCAGCACGTCCCTGTTATAAACGTTTTTAAAAGGCTTTCATATACCGGTACTCCTTGATATTTTTGAGCGGTGGTAAACCGCTCCATAGAGTGGCTGTGCGTGTGTCTGTAACCACTTTTCCTCAGCGTTTTGCCATAGCAATGTGTTTTCCTCAGCGTTTTGCCATAGCAATATGTGTGTGTGTGTAGCCATATTACATCACCAATTACATCCTAGACCTAGACCTATATCCTAGTCTTTTTCCTCAGTGTTTTGCCATAGCAATGTGTGTGTGTGTGTAGCCTGTATTACAATAATAACAATAACAATTAAAACAATAATAATAAGGGTAACTAGAGAAATTGCAATTTGGGAAATTGCGAGTGTGGTTGCATAAAAAGTTACATAAAAAAAGTTACCTTACTATATATGGTGTTTCCCATTCAAAGTCAATGGGAAAAGTTACGTCATAAAAGTTACTCACTATATATGGAGTTTCCCATTCAAAGTCAATGGGAAAAGTTACGTCATAAAAGTTACTCACTATATATGGAGTTTCCCATTCAAGTCAATGAGACTAAGAGTTTTGAAAAATGCAAAATTCCCCAGAGTAATAATGTGGTTGCCCTGGCAACCACACTAACTAATAATAAGGGTAACAATAAATGTTTGATTTTTATTACTATTAGATTTTTATTACTAGATTTTTTAACCAAATAATGGCCCAGTGCTGGCCAGCGCCAACATAAATAAAAGCTGTTACCAATAGCCGGGGTTTTTTAACGCCCAGGGTCCACATCGATTTAATAATCGCCTAATTGGTAATACGGTAGTCAAATATAATGTCAATAACATCATGGTAAACTCACTGTACCACCAACTGTCTGGGACAAGTACGAATGAATCCCATAGTATATTCACTATTTGTAGAAATGTATATTAACCTGCTAAAAGAAATGCTTAGATATGACTTTTAATGTATAGCATTACATTTAAATTCAATTTCTAATTTATGTTATTTCTTTAGTAAGAAAGCAGCGCTGCTTAAAAGTGTGAAGGAGCGTGAAATTGAGAAGGTCAAACACATCAGGATCCTGCTCTATGGGCCAGTAGGAGCTGGAAAGTCCAGCTTCATCAACTCTGCCAGCAGCAGCTTAAGGGGGAGAATGACCGGTGATGCACTTGTGGCTGCTAGTACTGGTAGAAGTTTCACCTTGAAAGTAAGTAAAACATTTTGATCCAATATATCTACTGGTGAAAGAATAATCAGTAATATATGTAATGTATGCTTTTGCTTGTTACTGAACTCTACCTTAGGACTTAACAAATTAAGAACACTAGAAGCTTGAGCGTCTAGTCAGGGGCCGGTCAACTCGGGAACGATGTAAATAGGGAATGAATGCTCCCCATTATACCTGTTGTCATAGGACCTGTTTTGACCATTTGCCTGTGTCCATTTATGCCCATATATGGAGATATCTTTATCTGTCTGTCTGCGTCCATTTTATGCCCATATGGAGATCTCTGCAGACACATTGCCGGTTCCGGAAAACAGTAATGTCAGACATTAGCTCCGCATAAGGAGATTCCGAACCTTTCGTGCCGGATCCGGTAAAATGCTTATCAGGTCAGGTCAAGGTGTAAATCTCTCACCAGTATCCTTATCTGCAGCAGGTCTCCAAGGTGAACAGTCTCTGGCATGTTAGAACAAGGCGGGTAAGGGAAGTCGGCAAGTCAGATCCATAACTTTGGGATAAGGATTGGCTCTAAGTAAGGGCTGGGCTGGATCGGTCGGGCTGGGGAGCGAAGCGGGCCTGGCAGCCGCAGCTGGAGGAGCGGGCGCCACCAGTGGCGACTCTGGACGCTCACCGGGCCGTTACCTTGGCTGGCGCCTAGCAACTGACTTAGAACTGGTGTGGACCAGGGGAAACCAACTGTTTAATTAAAAGAGAGCATCGCAATGGTCCTCGATGGGTGTTGAAGCGATGTAATTTCCTTGTCCTAAGGCAGGACCAGTCGTGATTCCGATCCGAGTGCGAGTCTTAACGGGTCGGGTGAATTCTGCATAGACCGTTGGTTACGGACCTCTCTGAGTCCTCCTGTGGGTTTTTGTGTTTTAATGGTAGTTAAGTGAATGAAGTGAAATAAGTAAGTGGATCAGTTTACCCTCTTGATTTCTCTGGTCTGTCTCAGTAACCGTGAGCTGGGGTAAAGTGAGATTTTTTTTAAACAATCATATTTTCACTGCCCTTTGTCTTGAATACATTCTGATAATTTCCATTGTTAGGAAACATCCTGAATTAATGGGAAATGTCTAAATTTGTACCGATATATCTTTTAGCTCTCCTAGAGGGGAGCACGTCTTAAAAATAATTGTTTGCTTGTAAGGACACTGCAGTTTGACTCGGCCATAGCTCGGTCACTTCTTTTGTTGTACACCAGGGTCCCCTTGGCCAAGCTCTGCAGGACGCGCTGTGATTGGCTAGTGGGATGATTGATGAAATTAACTCAGAAATAATACCACTCACTTCACCCCCCCCCCCCCCCCCCCACACACACACACACACATTCATTTCTACATTGGAATTGCATGAATCACCTTTTTTTTACAGTCTTCTTCTTTTCCTTTCTGCTGTTCCTTCAGGGGTCGCCACAGAAAATCACCTGCCTCCATCTCACCCTGTCCTCTGCCTCCTCTTCTTTCACACCAACTAACTTCATGTCCTTTTTCACAACATCCATAAATCTCCTCTTTGGTCTTCCTCTAGGCCTCCTGAAAGTTCCAACCTCAGCATCCTTCTACCAATATACTCACTATCCCTCCTCTGTACATGTCCAAACCATCTCACTGTCCCTCCTCTGTGCATGTCCAAACCATCTCTGTCTGGCCTCACTGGTTTTATCTCCAAAACATCTAACATGTGCTGTCCCTCTGATGTACTCGTTCCTGATCCTATCCATCCTTGTTACTCCCAGAGAGAAGCTCAACATTTTAGTCTCTGCTGCCTCCAGCTCTGCTTCCTGTCTCAGCTGTTTCTAAACCGTACAACACAGCTGGTCTCACCACCGTCTTGTACACCTTCCCTTTCATCCTTGCTGATACTTTCCTATCACACATCACCCCTGACACTTTTCTCCACCCGTTCCAACCTGCTTGCACTCGTTTCTTCACCTCTTTTCCTCACTCTCCATAGCTCTGGAATGTTGATCCTAAATAATCCACCTTCTTTAACTCCACTCCCTGTAACTTAACTGTTCCACTTGGGTTCCTCTCATACACACACATACTGTTTTTTACAGTATCGAACCCATACAATCAAAAATGGACAAACCGACTACCCCCTCGTGTTCAATGACGTCATGGGTCTTGAGCCACAACATGGAATCCAGATAAAGGACATCAAATTGGCCATGAAAGGTCATGTAAAGGACGGCTACACGGTAAAATGACTGCACGTTCCAACACCCTGATATGTGATCATTAATTAATAATTCAAACCATATTTCATGACGAATGATTGAGACATTTTCTGTATATTTTGATTCAGTTCAATCCGGAAGCAGCAATGTCAGAAGAGGACCCTCACTACAACCACCACCCAACTCCAGAGGACAAAGTCCATGTCCTGGTTTGTGTCGTTCCTGCTGCCCAAGTGTCCGTTTTAGACAAAGCAGTCGTAGACAAGATACGGAACATCAGACTTGAAGCCAGTAAAATGGGTAACATCACATTTTTGTTGTCTTCTTAAAACTTAAAAACCCTTTTAGGCCACATTCTCACCTATACTGGGTGCGATTGGGAGGGGTTAAATTGCAACATTCTTGCATATTTGATCAATGCGTTTGCGCTAACACGTTAGACCATTAGACCACGTCTGTCCACGGGTCATCTACCTGCTGGACCACTGCGCAATAATGCCCTCTCCAGGTCTCCTCGTGTTTACAAATTCTTCAACCCACAGCCCTGCATCGGGAGCAAGACCCTGCGGTGTGGTGGTATTTAAATGCAGGCTGCAGT
This sequence comes from Nannobrachium achirus, assembly GCF_963921795.1. Classification (NCBI taxonomy): domain Eukaryota; kingdom Metazoa; phylum Chordata; class Actinopteri; order Myctophiformes; family Myctophidae; genus Nannobrachium; species Nannobrachium achirus. Next base: position 23,419 of record NW_027664954.1, read on the forward strand.
AGGTAACAGGCAGCCAAAATAATTAGAACATCGCCTGACCTGCAATAAATGTAGAGCTTATATAGCCTATATTTATGCAGAGGAGAACATCTCTCTTTCTCTCTCTCTCTTTCTCTCCCTCTCTCTCTCTCTCTCTCTCTCTCTCTCTCTCTCTCTCTCTCTCTCTCTCTCTATTTCTTTCTCTCTGCGCTCCGTGTGCATAAAGTAAACGTATCTCCATTTGGCACAGGGCGCAGGCAGAGAGGAGATTTGCATTTGTTTCGCAATAGAATACGGATGCGTCTTCACACATTCCCAAACGATGTGCATTTTCCGACAATAGCCTACGCTACAGGATTTGTTTTCATCGTAAAAAAACCTGTGTGAATGTGGCCTATAGTGTGGTTAAGATTTAAATAAGAATATCTACCGGTACTGTATGTCTCAGTGTCATTGGTTTCAAGTGAGGACAAAACGCACATTGAGGAATCCCGTGGCTCTGACTCAGCAACTTGGTTATCTGATAATCTGTACACCTTGGTAATTCATTCTCTTTGGGTCCAATCATAGTTGTCTAACCCTGAGTAAGAAAACTGACTTCAATAAACTGTAAACCTTGGTGAGATAAGCTTGGTATGTTAAAAAAAATAAAAGAAGGATGTGAAACTGTAAACTGAATTTTCTCTGAACGGAGGTGTCATTCACTGCCACCTTTAGTTCTTTCCCCTTTTTCTGCTTTTTAGAGATCTCCCCAAAAAAGCCTATTGTCCAAAAGTGAATTTTCTTCTGTAATATAATTCAACATTTATATACTGCCATACATTCTATACATTACGCATGCAGTGAAATATTTGTAATTATGCATGGCATACAGCTCATGAAAAAGAAAATCCATATTTCAAAATATTATAAAATTACGTGAGACCACTCAAAACAAGGATTCATAATAGAGAAATGTCAACCTTCTACAGTCAGAGTTGTTAAAGTCCAGTGGGAAGTTTCCGCAGCCAGTGATAATTTGTGGTGCTATCTGCTGCCTGTTTTTACACAATATTCTTTTTTTAGAGGGATCTGTATATATCTGTTTATATGTGTTGATGACATGTATAATTGTGCAATATGTGATGGCCTGTTGATGAATTGAATACATAGAATACATGTATAGCTATTCGTACTATGTTTGAATTAAGGCTTAAATAGTTAATTCATAATGTTCTTGTTGACTTATGGAAATGTAGTGGAAACATAAGTACAATATTTGACTATGGAATGTAGAGGAGTGAAAGTCAAGTATCCAACAAATACAAATACTCAAGTTAAGAGCAGATACAAAAAAAAAAAAAAAAAGAAAAAACCCTGGGCTGAGTATGTTTCTGCATGTTTTACAGGTATTCCACAGATCTGCGTCATCACCAAGATTGATGAGGTCCATGATTTCATGAAGAAGGACGTAAAGAATGTCTACAAGATGAAGATTGTAAAGGAAAAGGTGAGACTAGTGGAAGTTATATACAGGAGTGTTCATCATATTAATCTCTGTTGAATGCTAAATGCAATTTGCTTTTGTATTCAACAGTCATTTTATTTTAACAATCTTCTACTGACCTGTCCTTATACTCTCAACACAGATGGAGGAATTCAGTGAGCGAGTGGGCATTCCGATGACCAACATCTTTCCCGTAAAGAACTACCATGATGAAACTGACCTGAATGATGACATTGATGTTCTGATACTGGAAGCAGTGAAACACATGATTAACTTGGGAGAACGCAGGTTTGTTTGTTTGTTTATTTGCATGCATTTGTTGACCCTTTAGGGCGAGGTCTCTTTTCACCCTTAGGCGTCTATACTGGTTTATTACTATTTACAGTAACACTACTAGCCCCGATAAGTCACATATCTGCCCATGAAAGTTTGCGGTGCATCTTGAGAATAGGATTATTGTGTGTAAAAAAACACATTTAGCCACTTGTACGTATGCCCCCACCCAATGAAATCTAAATAATTAAAATTGATAAAACGATAGAAAGATGTAAATGAAAACATTTTAACACTCATCTATTCTTTCTAAAAAAAAAAGTTGACTTTCGACCTGTTTCACAGATATTTAACTATTTCAGAAATCTGTACTTGTGATGGGACAGATCTACTGTAGCCTACAAAAAACCCTGTTCTGCAGCCACTGTAAATTATTACTAGGAATGTCTGAGCAGCAAACTGCATTTCAACTCAAATAATAAATTCATAAACATTTGTGTGATTCCAGAAGTCTTCACCGCAGACCAGAGTCCCCAACACCCTCTATGAAGAGTGACTGGTCTATGGGTTTCCCTATGAACTTCAGTGATGAGCATGGATCTTCAAACACAAAGTAAGATCACTGATCTCTGTGAACTTTAACTGGAAAGACATACAGAATGAATCCACAAAGAAATAATGAAATATATAAATTTGTTTCACTTTTGTTCTACAACAAAAAAAGTAGATACGTGACAGTTTTGGTGTCAAAGATGTTTGAAAGCTGATCAACGACCCTGTCACCTTTGTCCTTTACTTAAAGGGGGCGTGACACGGCCAAAACAGCTAATTATGGCTATCAAATTAGCCAATTTTTTAAATGATGTCATGTACCCCCATGTTAAATGACCCAATCAAATTATTGTATTGTAGTTACTGTACTGAAAGTAGCCAATCACTGGAGCCAGTTTTCACGCCGACATGCCCATGCCCAGGCAGCCGACATGCCCATGCCCTGACCGTGTCAGTTAGTAGTGAATCCTCCTGGGCATGTCGGCCCCGCCTCCTTTTCAGACTGTTTGAAGGAACACCATGTGACCTACTGTATCATAATGTTACATTTCGGCCGGTGTCGCCACTCCTTTAAAAAAGAGTTGGGTGACTCATAGTTGTGGCTGGGTGACTCATACTGTAGTTGTAGTTGTTCCCTTCCCCAATAGGAGAAGGGAATCAACGTCAGGTGAATCATATACCCTTGTGTGTATATGATTGTTGGCCGAATGCCGTAAAGATTAGAACATTTGGTGGTCCTTTTTTCATTATTCACAAGATCGTGGTGGTTGTTGCACTATAATACTTCACAATCTGTTGGGCTTTGATGAATTAATAACATGTAACAATGTGTACATTCTGTAATGCAATTATAATGGTGAAACCTGTGTTTTTTCACCCAGAGAAGCAATGGTGAATTCTTATTTTGAATAGAACCATGTTAATACTGGAAGCGTCTACCTACAGTATGGTCTGCATACGTCAGTCAGTTGGCTTTCATCTCAGTTGCAGTGCATAAAGCATTTATAAACATTTATAAGCAGTTTGTAGATGAGTAATAATCATGAACACACTCTTTGTTGACATTCATAAATATGTATTTAAACATGTATAACTCTGGTTAAACATCATTTATTTATTAGTAAGTAATAAACTATTCATGAATAAACCATTTACGTACATTTGTAAATAATTATTAAATCATATACTGTATATTATTTATAAGCTATTTGTAGATAAAGAACTAATCATTTACAAGCTATTCATGCACATTGGTAAATTATTATGAAATGTATAATAACATTTAAGAATCTGTAAATGTTGACATTCGTAAATGTTTACTAAAACATTTATAACTATGGCTAGAATTCATTTATACAGTATTATTAAGGCATTAGTAAGTAGTTAACTATTAATGAATACGCTATTTGAATACATTTGTAAATGATTATTAAAACATTTATAACTAAAGTTATATAATATGTATACGCTATCCGTGGATAAAGAACTAATCATAAGCCGCTTTCCAATCCGAGGGGTTCGCACTTTGAAGTGCGCATTTGAAGGGCTATGACGTCACTGGGCCGCGCCAAATAGCAATCTACAAGCTCACAATGCGTTGCGTTGCGACACATTGTGAGCTTGTAGATCTGTGACCAGTGACGTCATAGCCCTTGAAATGCGCACTTCAAAGTGTGAATCCCTCGGATTGGAAAGCGGCTATAGACAAGCTATTATATACAATGGTAAATTATGATGAAATCATAACAACATTAAGACAGATTATGTTTTGATACATTTTACTTGTAGGCGATTTGGGAAATGTAAGCCTCAATGTTTGTTCATGTTGAACATATGCTCAGTAAAACATTACTAAAATATCTATAAATCATTGGCAGATGTTATCAAGAGCCCTAACGTAAAGTGAAGACAATTCATTATTGCTTGTTAATGTCTGAACAGCAATTTTCAACTCAAATGATGAATTCATAAACATGTGTGTGATTCCAGAAGTCTTCACCACAGACCAGAGTCCCCAAGACCCAGCTGTGTGTCTAGGAAGAGTGAACTGTCTATTGGTTACTTCAGTGATGAATCCGGACCTTCAAACACAAAGTAAGATCATTCATCTCTGAACTTTAACTGGAAAGACAAAAGGAATTAATCTACAAAGAAATAGTGAAATATATAATCTAGTTTCACTTTGGTTGTACAGAAAGAAAGAAAGAAAGAAAGAAAGAAAGAAAGAAAGAAAGAAAGAAAGAAAGAAAGAAAGAAAGATTTCAATTTCAATTCAATCTTTATTTCAGACCCAGGAAGATCCATATCAGTCACAATACAATAAAACAATACAAGAACAAGTAATAAAACAATACAAAAAACAAGTAATAAAAAATTCAAAATAAAAGCACAGAGCACCAAGCCTAAAAAATCAGTTTCTGACATACAGACATGTGCGCCAATGGTTCCACAGTCTTGATGAGAACCTGACAGCACTGCGTGTAGGGTCCGTTATAACAGCAATGATGTCATTAACTGACTCAGATGCCCTACACATAAACCTGTACATAAGGTTGCGTAGTACAGCAAAGCAGGTGGGAACCCCCACACTGACAAACATCTGGCTCGCACTGGAGCTTCTCGGAGCTCTTAACAGCAGCCTCATACAGTCATTATAGGCCACTGTGAGACGTCTGATGCTGCCTTGTCTGTAGCGACACCAAAGCTGGGCAGTATACAGTGGTGTACAAAAGGATCTAAACAGAGATATCTTCACAGGTACAGAGCACATGCTAAATTTGCGACACAGCATGTTGGCTTGGGCATACAGCTTCCGCCGCTGTCTATAGATGTCCTTGTCATCTGACAGGTCATTGGAGATAATATGACCCAGATAAGTAATCTCGCTACATACATTTAGGGTAGAGCCAGCTAGATTGAAGTCAGGGAAGGTAGATTGTCTGTCTTCCCTACTTCTGATAATCATGATTTTACTCTTTTTAGCATTGTATTTAATATCAAAATCAAGGCCATACTGTGAACATACACTCAGAAGCTGTTGGAGTCCCGCACTGTAAGGACTAAATATGACCAAATCATCTGCATACATCAGGTGATTAATTAGTGAGTCACCAATCCTACACCCAGTTCTACATGCATTTAACATCAGGGATAGATCATTCATATAAACATTAAAAAGAAAAGGGGACAGAATTCCTCCTTGACGGACTCCATTAGTTACATAAAAGGAAGGAGAGATTGACTTCCCCCATTTTACACTCATCATCTGGTGAGCATACCAGAACACCAAAATTCTGACTAAGTAACTAGGGACCCCTCTTTGTGTCAATTTCAAAAACAACTTCTCGTGATTAATGCGATCAAACGCCCGAGAAGCATCTATAAACGATACAAACATAGTAGAGTTCTGTCTACTGTATTTTTCTAGAATCTCTTTGAGAGCAAAAATACACAAATCAGTGCCATGTTTCCTTTTAAATCCAAATTGGTTATCAGCAGACGAAATCAACCTCTCAAGTCTGCTCAGTACAATTGACTCCAACACTTTGGACAAAACACTGGCCAATGCAATTGGCCTATAATTATCTGAGCTGTTGAGCTTTCCCACTTTATCTTTAATGACCGGCACTAATAGAACAGTGAGCATAGACTCAGGTAAGAACCCATGTATAAAACATCCTGTAAAACCCATAGCAACCAAAGGACACAGTTTCTTACTGGCAAGTTTAAGATGTTCTGCTGTGATATTGTCCAGACCACAGGCCTTGTTATCCCCTAGCTTCAACAGAGCTTCATGTACTTCAGCAGGGGTAACAATCACCTCATCATTAAAATCTACATTTTGAACTACAAACCGATTACTTTTTACACAGTTGAACAGATCAGAATACTGTTTCTGCCACAACTGTGAAATTTCATCCGACCCACTTACACCGTCTATATTTGATGGAAGGGATGTTTTGCAATTATTTATCATTTTAATTTCTTTCCAAAAGTCATTTACATTATTCTTTTGTAGTTTCTTTGCCAGTGAATCCGACCTCATTATATTCTCATTTCTTTTAATATACCGGAGGGCATATTTAAAATTGGCATTAGTCTGCTTTTTATTCTCAAACAGAGGGCCATGTCTAACCTTACCAGACTCCGCCCACAACCTAAAAGCACTTCTAGCCTCAGAGTGAAGTTTTTGTACGTGATCATTCCACCCTGGCTTAGCATTACATACTTTTGCTCTGTGTTTATGGAGTGGCTTGCTGGAACTACAGAGAGCCTCCACAATTGCTTTATACAGGGAATTCAATTCATTACAATGCTGTGCATTACTGCAATTCATTTGCATCTATTGGTACCTTAATTTTGCCCAGCAGGGCATCAGAGAGATTCAGATATTGTTCTAGATCTCTCTTGGTCAGTTTAGACCAGTTTATTTTCCCTGAGCTTAAGCTGTTATCCACAGGAATCAACACTGGCAGATGGCCTGTATTCAGTACCACCCGGAGTGGTATGTGATCGGTGGTAGCCAGATCATACACAATTTCCATATGTTCTATAGAGCCATGAGCATCTTGAGTACAAAGGCAATGATCCAGCCAGGAGGTTGTGTGCCAGGCTTCGCTGATATAAGTGTAGCTACTTTCCGGTAATAGTACCTTGCTAGATAAAATCAATCCGTTATCCATACAATATTGCATTAGATGTTTCCCAAATAAGGAGTTAGGATCTGACACATCTGCATTCATGTCACCAACAGCATAGATACAGGTAGAAGGATTGTCCTGAATGAACGACATGATAAATGCCATTCTGTTGAGATACTCATCCTCATTTTCATAGCATTCAAAAGGTGTATAAACATTCAAGATAATTAGTTTTTTGTCGCTACAGCACAGCTCTATTATCCCAATAGCCCAGTCAACTCCCAGTCTAATGACATTAACCAACTGGTCATATTTTTTATTCCACAATGTGGCCACTCCCCCTGGAATTCTCCCTCGAACCACTTTGGAACTGAGGTCGGTGGTGGATTCCCCCGCCCCGTGAAAGTCCTTATGGATCGAGTTCAGACCTTCCAGATCTTGTTTGGCCAGGAAAGTTTCCTGGATACACAAAACGTCGCACTCATCCAACAGTTTGTCCACAACAATACGGCGTGATTTGTCACTTTCACTGTGGCCAACACGCAGCCCTCGCGCATTGTAGGATGTAACACGGATGTTCATGTTCATAAAAGTTTAAAAGTTAATTGTCACAGTGACACTATGCAGTCGCAGACTGGCTCTCCAGCAGAGCTGCAGCCCCCCCTGGGCACTTTAACTCCCCGCTGCTAGTGGACTTAAGCACACGAGCGTCATAATAGCGGCGGACATAAATCCCCGCGGGCCAGAGTTTGGGATCGAACATTTCATCAACACTCTTGCATTCAGACGTAATGTGGAAAGAGCCGAATCTGCTGTGTAGCGACTCGATCTTACGACATGTCACTGTCTCATTATTCAGTTTCTCTGACAAGTATGCACGCAGTGTATCCGCCCCCAGCATAGGGGAGAACCGAGTAGCAAACACACTCACCAGTTTAGTAGTCACCACTGCAATGCTGCTCTCAGTGCCCGTTCCAATTATTCCAACGTTCTTCTGCTCACGTTTCCCATTTGCTTGCTTGTGTAGTTTGGGTCGCACAGCTGCAGCTTTCAGCGACTTTTTGGACCCTCCTTTCACAACATCGGTCCACGGTGGGGACTTCGGTTGTGAAGGTGTAGTAACACTTGTCGCCTCCAATGACAGCTCACATTGTGCACGCACCCCCGCTAGTGAGGTGCTAGCGGTCGAGGAGCCTAATCCCACCGGGACCAGGAGCCGAAGCTCCCCGGTGGAAGACAGCGTAGGTTCCTCTCGACTTGCGCTCCAGGAGTCCAGACCCGCCGGGACTAGGAGCCGAGGCTCCCCGGCTGGCTCGTCCTGTCGCGTAGTAGGGCCGGTTAGCCCCCCCTCTCCTCCTGCGTTGTCAGCAGTCCCAGGTTCAGAGCCCGGAGGGCGGTGTTTCTCCACCGCAGACACCCGGCGTTCCACGGCCGTAACGACAGCTCCTAGGTTCACCGTCACATCTGTCTGGGTCTCCAGTGATCTTCTCAGACCAGAAACGTCTTGGCTCAGTCGTTCCAGTCTGCTTAGCAGCGCCGAAGCGTCCATATTACCGAACCCCACAGATGGAAGCTCATCCAAGTGGTGCGATACAAAACAGGGAATATTTTCACCGAGTTCATTAAAAGCTTTTAAGCAGGCTTTGACATTGTTCACATCTTTCTGTGAGCCTTTGTGCAATACATTGCGAGCAGTGGTCGGGCAGAGCTCAAACAGCAGTAGCTTAGACTCCTCAATCCACTGGGATGAAAAGTTGTTTGTAACGAGCAAAACAATTTCATCCTGACTGAGTGTCTTCATTTTCACTACAATAAAATTTAAAAGTTCATCTTCCACAATCACCTTGCCATCCTCGGTTTTATAAATTTCAGGTTTTAAGCGAGGGCAAGTGCCTCCACCACCAGCACGCACTCCCGCCATCCTTCCACGTCAGCAGCACAGCACAGCACAGCACAGCACAGCACAGCACAGCACAGCACAGCACAGCACAGCACAGCACAGCACCAAGAAAAACAGAACTAAACAAAAGAAGGAAACAAAAACTATAAAATGTCGGACATGAAATGTGCATTAATTGACAGTTTTTGTGTCAAAGATGTTTGAAAGCTGATAAAGGATCTGTACTACTCATAGTTGTCAATTCTTATGCCTTCTTCATGTCCTGGTATGAGCCAATAGGGGGAGGGGATCAACGTCAGGTGATTCCCTTGTGTCTATATGATTGTTGGTCAAATGGTGGAAAGATTAGAACATTTTTCTGATCTTTAGAATATTTTTTCATTTTTCACAAGATCGGTGGTTGTTGCACTACAATACCATCTGTTAGGCTTTGATGAAATAACAAAATATAATGTGTACATTCCGTAATGCAATTATAATGGTGGAACCTGTGTTTTTTCACCGGGAGAAGCAATGGCGGATTCGGCCAAACCCTGTAATATGTATGTGTCTCAAAAAATAATATTAAAATATAATACTCATGCTTTTATGTCAACTTAATGGGGTAACAGTTTCTCCTACCTCAGAAATCACTCTCATTAAAACTGCTAGGATTTGAACTGGTGTCAAGTCAAGAAGATATAGAACCCACCATTCCCATAGTAGTTGTTTATTAAAGCAAAAACAACTTTTACAACTAGTTAGTTAGTTTAAAATACACAGCAAATTAACACAATTGGATACTTGGTTTGCCAGTTATTTATACTGTTGTTTTATCCTACTGTGTCACTCATATACATGGACATTTCTTAATCAGTCAAATTCAGTCATTTCAAATCCGAAATGACTGCCCCTGTGTCACACTCAGTCACACATTTTTGTTTGTGAGAGTTCTTACATTGAATAGCATCATGTTAATTCTAGATGCATCTACCTATGGTCTGCATACAGTCAGTCAGTCAGTTGGCTTTCACTTCACTGCAGTGGGTAACATGCCATTGGTCCGACCACCTAAACCTAACCTTAACCCTAACCACCAGTAAGACTCCCTAATCAGGAGATAAGCTCCACAAATAGGCCAAAAGTTTGTTTTACCAATTATCAAGACATACGGGCAGTTGACAGTTTGCCATGGTTACTCATTGAAGTTGAATCTCCATATATGGAGATAACCTACGCATCACACTAAGTCTGACCTCACCAGCCCATATTTGGGCATGAGCAACTTATGTCTCCATATATGGAGATATGATGACATCACACAGTCCTCAGCCGATGATGTGGCGTGATGTCATACAATAGACAAACGAGCCCTACAGTATAAAGGGCAATTCTTGCCAGGAAAGAAGCATTTCTTCGACTCAGACCTTATCGCCAGGGTTGGCTTATAGCAGCTGTCGGTAGATAATGCCGGTCTTATATAAGGGTCATTTGTGTACGGTGTGATTTGCCATGGTTACTCATTGAAGTTGAATCTCCATATATGGAGATAACCTACGCATCACACTAAGTCTGACCTCACCAGCCCATATTTGGGCATGAGCAACTTATGTCTCCATATATGGAGATATGATGACATCACACAGTCCTCAGCCGATGATGTGGCGTGATGTCATACAATACACAAACGAGCCCTACAGTATAAAGGGGCAATTCTTGCCAGGAAAGAAGCATTTCTTCGACTCAGACCTTATCACCAGGGTTGGCTTATAGCAGCTGTCGGTAGATAATGCCGGTCTTATATAAGGGTCATTTGTGTACGGTGTGATGTCATACTGATGTCAGCAGTGTGATGTCATACTGATGCGGAGATATGAGCAGGGCAAAGGTGTGACGTGTGACGTGTGTGACGTGACGGACGTGACGGACGGCCGGTGGAGGTTTTGATACTAAACTGCGACCTTACGGTCGCAATAACGACCTTACGGTCGCAATAACCTCAGTAAAACTAATGCTGGTGAATGCTAACCTGGTGAAATGCTAACCTGCTGATGCTGGTGAATGCTAACCTGGTGAAATGCTAACCTGCTGATGCTGGTGAATGCTAACCTGGTGAAATGCTAACCTGTTGACACTGGTGAATGCTAACCTGGTGAATTAACCTTCAGCGATAAATTGTCAGCTATGATCCAACTTTAAATTCTCCATTTACATATTTCAAAAATCTAAACTTTTGATGGGTCAGATCCATTCTAGCCTATGGAAAACCCTGTTCTGCAGCCACTGTAAATTATTACTAGGAATGTCTGGGCAGAAAACTGTATTTCAACTCAAATAATAAATTCATAAACATTTGTGTGATTCCAGAAGTCTTCACCGCAGACCAGAGTCTCCAACACCCAGCTGTGTGTCTATGACGAGTGACTGGTCTATGGATTACCCTTTGAACTTGGATGAACATGGACCTTCAAACACAAAGTAAGATCACTGATCTCTGAAAGCCCTTTAAAAGAGCTGGGTGACTCATAGTTGCTAATTCTTCTAGAAAATAAAAAAAAAAATTGGGGGGGTGAACTACTCCTTTAAGATACTGCTATAGGGTAGGCCTTTGATGACCATTAGAAATACTGTCACATGGTATGGGTAGCCTAATATAGGTTGTACTTTGATGTACATGGCTGTCCAATAGCATATTTAGTGAAAACAAGAAAACAGCCATACAGTAGCACTCAGTGGAGGTCCATTTCACATACATTTCACTCTGTCTCACCCAGACAGAGCAACGGTCAAAATCCTTGTGAAAAAGGACATTCATTGAGTTCTGTCTGTTTTTGTTCTTGTGATAATGTTGGGCACTTTGAGATTGTTTGTATGATTCACTTTGTCTTATTTTAGTGACTTGCTATTTCTGTGTGTTGTCTTTTCCTCAGATCACATTGTGAGAACATAAATGGTGAGATATTAAATCCGAGTATAAATCTATAATACATCAATGTCTATAGCTGACCTCAATGCAGAGTCCTGCAACGGGTCGGGCCCCCGTGGGTACCCAACGGATACCCGTGTTTGACGGGCGGAAACGGGAGGAATATACTATTATAAATTCGCGGGGACGGGCGGTGCGCGACTAAACACCGTCAGGTGACATTTTACAGTGAAAATCAGACAACTGTTTCTGCGTAAACAACGTCACAAGAGCGCGCACAGTGAGCAGCAGCACAGAACCACGGCATGCATACAGCACTGTTTCCCCCTATACGTCAAGTCACACATGAGGCTGCCGGCTGGAGCGCACACACTCGCAGAGCGGAGGACACCGACACACAACACACAACTGAATACTGAAAAGTCGGCACGAGTGAACTGCTTGCCTAGCGTGATATAGTTGCCCAATTGCTGCGATCAGAAAAGTGCTTGAATATCCACGTGATTCCACCACGACTATTAGGAGTTCGGATCCCTGTTTTATTATCGTCAACTGGGTCTGGTTTGGTTTAGATTACATTGGGCTGTTTATCCATCATAAGACGAGCGAACCGAGACAGACAGACAGCGCTAGCAGAGTTCCCTCTTTCAGCTGTCAAAAGCTGGATATGTGCTTCGCTGTATGACGGTGCGTGTCGAGTATAGTAGACATGCAAGCTCACAAAGCTGCAAGTTCCGACATGTTGTGAGCTTGTAGCTCTGATATTTTCAATGCGCGACACCATCGTATGACAAATACAACTGCACACAGCAGCGGAGGCAGAACGCAGAAGCAGCAACAAGCTGTTGTGACAGTGTCAGATCATGATACCATTTTAAATGATTATGATTGGTTTTAAAGTTTGTTCTACTTCATCCAAATAATAATATTAATAATAGGCTTAATAACAGCATTTTCCGATGGCGACGGCGTACAGGGACGAGCAGCTATGGAGTGAAAATAGAGTGCGATGCCATTGGAAGAACGCACGCACGGCTGTAGGCTATTTACTTTAATGCATGTGATCACGGGTAGCGGGGCGGGCGACGGGTCCTTTTTTTGACTGTCTGTAAAGTATTCTAACTATAATAACTTGTTTTGAACATCCATGTACATAAAATTAACTTATACTGCGTGCTCATATTCCAAAGCCTTATACTGTTATTTTGTTGTTTTGTTGTATGTAACTGAACAAACTGTAAAAAGTAACATTATATTGTCATTCTATGTAACACCAATAATAATATTAATAATTAAATGTAATGTTTTCTTGACTAAGATGACAAAAAACAACAAAGGATGAGGTAAAAAAAATATTTTCATGTTATGACTTTTTTTATAGGCTGAATTTATTATGTAACAAACTGTAAATTCAAACAGTGCGTCTAAATAAGTGAATAACACATTTCTGATAGTATGATTGATATGTAATCGTGTTATCAATCAGTTTGTGATAGGCACTAAATAATGTAATTAACATTCATGTCAATTCTGAATTAATGAATTCAGATTTCCCCAGCCTTACAGTTCTCTTTATCTTGATAACAGGGCGGAATGTCTTCGTTGTTGTGACTGGAGAGACCCGTGGTGTCCATGGAGAATTCGTTAGACAACTTCAACAAACAGGACAGATTCAGAGGAATTCTGTGGAAGAAAGTGACTACATCCTGGCTTTCTGCCCAAGCCCCTCACGGACTGAAACTGATGTCAATGTGGCAATGGGGAAGATTCCAAGTGAGAAATTATCTTACCTATTGGATTCATTGATGTAGGCCTATAGTATTATGCATCCAGATTAATTATTTAATTAATTAATTTTCTCTCTGTTGAAAGGTGGTAAACCAGTGATTCTGGTGGTGATGCATCACAGACACGATGTTCCAGCTTATCTAGATGACAGCAGTAGACATGTGACCAGAGAAGATGTCATCCTCACTGTCGACACTCTGTTCTGGGAAGGTGAATTCCTGAAGTGCAGCTACAATGAGGAAGCATTCAGTAAAGTCCTGGATGCTGTGGTCATTCTTCGGTAGGCAATCGGTTAATTTACACATGCATACAAATGCATATTTATTTACCTTTTTACAATTTTTATTATTTCTTATTCCTTATTTTGTAATAATGTACATGACCCTCTAAGAACAGGGTCAGGTGAAGAACGATGCTCCTTGAAGCTTGTTAGAGATTATCATTGTCTTGCTCAACCATTATGCCTTGAATGCTAGGTTGGGAGTGTTAACTACAAGATTTGAACTTTAAACTGCAATACAATTATTAAAGATCTATATTTTCCAATGTGTTTTCATGAAGGAGTTCTTGTTTAAATTACATAATAATTTAATTGATTAACTCTTTAGATGCCAGTTGTGATCATATACCACCAACCATTTAAAAAAAGAAATGCACTATAATTAAATATTCTAAAATATGTGTTTACTTTGATTATTATCATTCTTTTATTACATTATGAGCTGTTTACTACGTTAAGACAAGAGCGTTTGTTACATTTGGTTTGTTACATTATGATCCGTAATTGCATTATGAGTTGCTCCAATATGCTTTTTATTTTAACTTTCCCAGCCCACTTCGCCACACACCAGGCAACCCACCAAGAATGACTCCTTGAACAGATCGGCTTGTAAGTTTCATTACAAACACAAAGAGAGACCATTTTCTAATGTCAGATGTCAAACCATTTTGAACACAATTTATTCAAGGACACACTGGTGTCTGATTAACAGAGAACTTAATTCAATTAATCCAATATTAAAATGTATTATTTGGATCAATGCTGGTTACATCTTGTCATTTGCAAACAATCACATGAGGAGAAGTTATTCTTATGTTTGGTTTATTTCTGTGTTCATATAGCGTTCTCACCCTCCTTCATCTGTGACATCAGTGTGTGTGTGTGTATGTGTGTGTGTGTGTGTGTGTGTGTGTGTGTGTGTGTGTGTGTGTGTGTGTGTGTGTGTGTGTGTGTGTGTGTGTGTGTGTGCGCGCGCGCAGGGCCTTTTTAATGTCAAACTGGGTTTTTCTGTGAAATGATTTGTTTTTATCGGTTAAAAACTGTTCACCCAACAATAACGAATAGGCTAATATAATGTAGATCGCTTCCCTCCAGCTCTTGTGTAAACACTACAACACTCGACACGCCCTACAGTAGGTGTGGTTATATTCAATAAAACCATTGTTGTAAAAGGCATTTAATGTCTTTATTCTATGTGTACTGTGCAGTGTGCATGCATGGATATGCTATTCATGTCATGGGTTAGGCAGGCAGTGGACCTAAAGCAGGAAAACATTAAAAACTATAATGCAATTGTTTTTACATATTATCGTGAGTAATATCCATATCGAGGTATTCAACAACGTTATCGAATATCGAAGGTTTTCCTAATATCGCCCAGCCTTAATGTGTGTGTGTGTGTGTAAGCAATGCATCTGAGTGCTTGTTTGTTGTGTGTAAAAGTGACACAGTGTATGTTCATGATGATCTCTCTCTCTCTCCCTCCTCTCTCTCTCTCTCTCTCTCTCTCTCTCTCTCTCTCTCTCTCTCTCTCTCTCTCTCTCTCTCTCTCTCAGCCCCTTCCATAAATCGCCCACAGAACCCAGGTAATATATTCTTATACTCTTACTGTACTTTGGTCTCTGAGTCTCTGTAGTTACATTATATTACACTTGTAGAATAACCAAACAAATAATCTTAGCCGATGGCCAAAATGCAAATCCTCCACTTGAAAATGAAATTAAAATGAAAATGAAAAAAATGTGTTCAACACCAACACCTCCTATCTACTATTTCTAGTTAAAAACCTCCTTTAAATGACAACGCCACCTCAAAAATCGAGGAAATTAACATTGACATTGTGCCTTGTCTGAACGATTTAGGGGGGAGGGACGGCCTCCTGTAAAGTACAACGGTGTGAAGTTGTACTTTACAATACAAACCCCAAAATCAATCCTCCTTGTCTAGGCAACACAGAAGAGGGGGAACTTTTTTTCAATTTCCACACAACTCCTTTAAGGTATATTAATGACATAGTTCAATGTTGAAAATGGGTGGTCTTCCCCTTTAATTTATTGTGTGATTTTGTGTATTCTATATTTGCTCTTGCATGTTTTTAAGTTAGGTTATTGTGTTTGAGTGACTATAGCTTTTATTTATTTTTTAGTGATTTTTGAATTAAAGACCTGCACCTGGGTTGGGTGTGGTCACATGATTGAGAGGCCTATTGACCATATTCACCTGGCGGCCATGAATAATATGATGCAAGTAATCTGCCCAGTCCTCTCTGTCCTCCATAGGAGCCATGTGATGTGAAGCTGACTGGTGTAGAGTCTCCCAGTCCAGACTGTCCAGATCACCATCTCCTTTGCTCCTGGTTTTATTGTTGGGTTGTATGTTTTAATTTTAGCATAGTTTTTATGGTTGACTGTATTTATCAAGGTTTTAATGTAATAAATACAAACGTCCACTTTTTCAGTTATGCCTCAAGTTTCTGTGTTGCCTTTTTATGATTCTAATAAGTGAGGACCAGACCTCCCAAAAGTGGCGTTGTCGGCTCTTTATGATTGTTTTAAGCTAAAGCACCCTGCACTTTATAAATGATTACTTGTCTTTTATTGGTTATAAGTTACTGAATCAGTGCATACCAATGTATCATCATCAAGGGTAGGCAAGTTGATCAGTGTGACCAGGAGGGGTTGTAGGGTTGGATCAGGCTATAAAGGTATGGAAGTGCCATACATTTGAAGCCTGATCCAACCCTTTACTGTATATTCTGATACTCATTAAGTAAAGGAGTAGTTCACCCCCCAAAAATATTTTTTCCCCCAATCGATTACTCTCCCCATGGAGACTTGAGTTCAATAATATTTTGTATTTTTTGTCGCATTCCTCAGACAATAATTTGAGGAGACTCTTTGTAAGCCCATTGATTCTGGATTCTGATTTGGGTCTCCATCTGGAATTAATGGGTATAAATCTATTATAATGAAATTATTGTGACAAAAACAATCAAATATTATTGAACTCAAGTCTCCATGGGGTGAGTAATTGATAGGAAAAAAGTCATTTTTGGGGTTTGATACCAAATCCAGGAGACATGACAATCATCAAACAGAGGCAGTCACCACATCGCACATGCACAGTTTAACTCGGACACGTTGCCACGCAAAGCCACAGAGATCCCCCAATACAGGAGAAATTCAGGAGAAATGACAATTCAGGAGCATGGCAGGAGATGGGGTCAGAGTTCAGGAGACTCCTGCCAAATTCTCTAGTGTTGGCAACCCTGTGCTTCACTGTTATCATATGACCGCTGATATTCACAGTTTGGCGTAGGACTGTATTGATGTATTAACCGATAGACCAGATGGGTCGGCCAATCTTGGAACAGTCTGTTCTTCTTTATTAGAAGTGAAAGACTTTTAAATCCCTTCTTATTTTTGTTATCAAATATTTTTTATTTTTTCCATAGAATCCATTATCAATTATGAAGGGATAAACATGTGTATCATGAATTTTAAATCCCTTCTTAAAACACAATTTTATTCTTTAACTTTTAATCATACTTAAGTTTATGTCTGGATCAGTTGTATGTGATGTGTAACTCTGTGTCGTTACACTGCCATACATGCTGATGTTTTATTTATTTTTTCTTGCACAGCACTTTGGTCGATCTTGATTGTTGTAAATGTGCTTTATAAATAAATTTGATTTGATTGGATTCAGTATGAAATTAAAACTCCCACACATGAGCTAATTGCCAGAAAGGTTGAAGTGAACACAAGAACGCGGTTGGCCCCCAAAGATACTCTGCCAGGTCAATTGGCGGCTGAAGCAAACTTAGCAACGTTTGGTGATATTGAGCCTCTCATGGGTCATCTGATGGTGCACCTCTGTTGTTTTAAATGTTTATCGCCTAACAACATAACTTGTTGTTTTCCGCAACATTCAGCCGGCCGGGGCCCAATAGGTTTTAGGCCTACCGTTCCGGTTACCATTGTAGAAACACAGCCTGTTGCTTTATTGACTGCTGCTTTGGCACTTGAACTAGCATACAAGTCTAAATTGTGATCAATATTCTTTGCATATCCATGTTGTTTAGAATCTGCACCGTACAGGTAATATTGAGTTGAGTATGTTTAACAGGCTTTGCATACTCATACCAAGCACTTTAACTATATAGTTTGATTGATTGAGAGATTGATTTAAGACTATTAGAAGTTTGCATAGGAAAAGGTACAGTTTCATGACAGTACAGTTCACTGTACAGGTCAACTACAATGATAAACACCTCAAGAAGGCTTTTGAGCTTGTTTCAATGGGGGTCCTTTTTAACTCTTATAACATTGAATGACTCCTTTCCACACGTAGGAGCAGCGGTTCCTTGGTGTAACAAATAAAACACAGTCTATGCAGTGCTATTGTCTTTATCTTATCTTGTCTTTATAGATGTGATGCAATGAAGACCATCCACTTGAGTTAGAATGATTTAACTGTATCTTTATAGTTATCTTTGATAGATGGTCTTTCTTGCCAACTTCAGGTCATTGACTGTTAAACGTCTTGCTTCACTGTTGCCATGACCGCTGATATTCACATTTTGATGTAGGACGTACAGTCAATAAACTGAACAATCACTTGATTACAGTATTCCATAACAAGTTTATTGTGACCTTGCATGTAAGCATGAACTTTAATCACCTACACTGAGGCTCTGGACAGAATGACAATTCATACACAGTGTGTATGTATTAATTCATAAATTTAGAGTATGTATTTATGTATTTGTGCATTTATTTATTTTGTATTCATTATCAGTGCTAAAACATTCTCTATATTCCAACATTCTGTTAATCATATCTGTTAATCATCATTCTGTCATAGTGTGTTTATTTTATATCAGGACAGCAGCCACAGACATGATGAATGGCACAGAGATGAATGCACAGGAGGTCTTTCCTTTACCCATGATTGTTGTCTGCTACTGTATGTATGTATGTATGTATGTATGTATGTATGTATGTATGTATGTATGTAAAGTATGTATGTATGTATGTATGTATGTATGTATGTATGTATGTGTGTGTGTGTGTGTGTGTGTGTGTGTGTGTGTGTGTGTGTGTGTGTGTGTGTGTGTGTGTGTGTGTGTGTGTGTGTGTGTGTGTGTGTATGTATGTACTGTATGTATGTATGTATGTATGTATGTATGTATGTATGTATGTATGTATATATATATGTATATATGTATGTACTGTATGTATGTATGTATGTGTGTGTGTGTGTGTGTGTATGTATGT
>NW_027664954.1:45000-162305 GCF_963921795.1 Nannobrachium achirus
GGTAGGGCACTCACAGGTGCCCACTGATCACACTGACGAGCCCGGTTCATTGGCAGGCACCGCCCTACAGTGACACGGCTCCAGTGTGAGTGTGGCTCCATCTGGGCGCCTCTGTCTCCTCTCCACTTCTCCCCTGTGTAACACAACTTAATACAAGAGCGGTTAGAGACCGAGACGCCACAGTATGTATGTACGTACGTACGTGTGTGTGTGTATGTATGTATGTATGTATGTATGTATGTATGTATGTATGTATGTATGTATGTATGTATATATTAGGGCATTCACAAATAGTGATTTATAGTAATCGAATTATTCTACTTAAAAGTATTCGAATAGCCGACTATTCGGCTGGAAATATATATATTTTCATCCAATAAAAACAAGCCATTCTCGGCCTCTCATTGATACGCTGTTTCAAGTCTTGAACAAAACATGCGAGTGAAGGGTTAACCACTGGAGACAGACCTGAAGGTTAGTGAAATACGATTGGCTCTTGACCGTGGCATTTACAAATGAGCCGCGATCTGAAGCCTGTATCAGAGTCAGCACCTCGGTGGAAGGCTATCCACCGCGGTGTAGTGCGGTGTAGTCTTTTTGAGCGTTAACGTTGTAGTTTTATGACTCAAAAAGACTACACCGCACTACTCTGATACAGGCTTCATTGTACTAAGCGACCAGCATGTATGTGTGTGCTCAGTGCGTCACTGGGATTTCCCCATATACATTACATCAGTGTTGGGGAAGTTACTTTGAAAGCGTAGCTTGTACAGTTACAAGTAACTCACCATGGCAGTAACTTGATCAAGTTAAAGTTATACCCCTGGAGAAATAAGTGTGTGCCAGCGGCTACGTCAAATTTGACAGCTGTATAGTTTGCCTGCAACACAGCGCTACAGTTTCTTGTCAGTTTCTCTTTCATGCTCTAAAATATAAATACTTTAACCAGCGGTTCCCATTCCCAAACATTTTTGCCCGTGACCCAAAAGAGAAATTAGACAATCGCCCAGGACTAACTAGTGAAAACAGCAGATCTACAAGCTCACAATAGGCTAGTCAATCTAAGGTTTGACCCAAAAGAAATTGCAATAGTAATGGTTCAAGGTTTTTTATGATCCTTAGGGGGTCATCCAGATAACATATTAAAAGCTGTGAATTACTGTATATATTTAGTGGATCAAGGTAAATTCATGGGGTTCAAGTGTGGGTCCCTTCACTTACTATACAGGAAAAAAGACCCCCAAAAAAATCTTCTTTAAAGGGACTGTTCAGTCAAATAAAGATGATAACAAGGGTATTCCCAGTTTGTCAAACAACAGAGTAATGTATTATTAACCAACAGACAAAATTTGAATGATGAAAAAAATCTAAAAGTTTTAAAAATTACGTTTCAAAATGTGTCAAATCCAATACATATTTTTCTGTCCTTTCTGCCTAGGGCTGTAGGGGCGTGGCCTATGTACAGTATGAAGCCACGCCCATTCACAGAGGTTTCTGCTTTGGTTTTCAGTGATGTAAAAAAAAAAAAAAAGGCACTAAAGTACATTTACTCAAAAAGAAAGTAACTAAGTACATTTACTCAAGTACTTTGTACTCAGGTACTTTGTCTTTACTTGAGTATTATTATTAAGTGTGCCTGCTATGCAATAGCAAAACACTTATTGTAATCCGCCATACTTAATTAATTAAGTCTTTCGCCACGAATTTCTGCACGTAATAACTGCCGCACAATTTACGCCACCGCCGCAATATATACATCAAAACGTGCGGCTCGGCCGGGAATGGTGTGCTATTACTTTTCTTTCCGATCCGCGTTACCATTGCGACGTAATTCGCAAAAAACGACGCCAAAAAACCCCATTGACTTAGAATGGGGGAAACTTCGGCACGTAATAACTGCCGCACGATTTACGCCACCCCCGCAATATATACATCAAAATGTGCGGCTCGGCCGGGAATGGTGTGCTATTACTTTTCTTTCCGATCCGCTTTACGATTGCGATGTAATTCGCAAAAAACAACGCCCAAAAACTCCATTGACTTTGAATGGGGGACTCCGAAAAAAACCCAGAAACTTTGGCGCCACATAACTCTGCCATACTTTTGCCTAGCAACGTCATTTAAAATGTAAAATGCTCACACAACTTTGGTCTTTTTCCGACCAATAGGGATGAGCTGTAATTGATTAAGCCTCGCCCCCTCTTTAACAGGAAGTGCCCTTCACCAAACAGGAAGTGCCTCTATAACTCATGAACCGTTTGTCGTACAGACTTGCGGCTGGTGTCATACCTTTTCTTTTTTTCTCAATTTTTTTTTCTCAATTTTTTTTTTCTCAAATTTTTTTTTTCTCAAATTTTTTTTTCTCAAATTTTTTTTCTCAAATTTTTTTTTTTCTCAAAAAATTTTTTTCTCAAATTTTTTTTTCTCAAATTTTTTTTTCTCAAAATTTTTTTTTCTCAACATTTTTTTTTTCTCAAATTTTTTTTTTCTCAAAAATTTTTTTTTCTCAAAATTTTTTTTTCTCAATTTTTTTTTCTCAAAATTTTTTTTTCTCAATTTTTTTCTCCAAATTTTTTTTTCTCAAAAATTTTTTTTTCTCAATTTTTTTCTCAAATTTTTTTTCTCAAAAAAATTTTTTCTCAATTTTTTTTTTCTCAAAATTATTTTTTTCTCAAAAAATGTTTTTCTCAAAATTGTTTTCTCAAAATTATTTTTTCTCAACATTTTTTTTTCTCACTTTTTTTTTCTCAAGATTTTTTTTTCTCACAATTTTTTTTTCAAAATTTCTTTTTCTCAAAAAAGTTTTTTTCTCAAATTTTTTTTCTCACAAAACAATTTTTTTCTCAAAAAACTGTTGTTAAAGTGCGACCCGTGATAACGGCCAAAAATGCTCCAAAACGCCACTAATTAGTCGAAATGGCTGACTTCCTGTTTGGTTTCTGATTGGCTGCTGGCCTTGTGACGTGGGTAGAGCTGCGAGGGCCTGGTCATCGCTGCTTGCAGCTTTAATTCATTAATCGTCCATGACCTTAATTGGGGCCTATTTCGCCAAACAGGAAGTGCCCCTCACCAAACAGGAAGTGACCCTTGATCTCGTGAACCGTTTGTCATACAGACACGCGGGTTGCGTCAAATGAAATAACGCTAATGCTAACACCAACCGCTACACAAGGTTGCACAGACTTAGCGAGCTGCAGGCACACTTAAAATTTCTTAGAAATTTTCTCTTCTAGTTATTATTATTTTCAAATTAAAAAAGAAAAGTAAAAAGCTAACAATGTGTCAAGCTTGTAGATCTGCTATTTTCAAAATACTTGATACATTTGAAAATGTTTGCAGTAGTAGTGATACTTTTACTCAAGTAAATATTTGAGTACTTTTTCCATCACTCCAGTGATTTGTCGTCACAGGACGTGCAGCGTGCGCACACACACACACACACACACACACACACACACACACACACACACACACACACACACACACACACACACACACAGAGGGAGACGCGATGGGGAGAGGGAGAGAGAGAGACTTTCTGAACGTGGCTAATGCTAGCTAGCAGCAGCTAAACTCTGTGGAGTGTGGAGGCTATGGTGGAGGCATGGAGGCACGCGCCGCGTGTGTGTGCTGTGTGTGTGTGTGTGTGTGTGTGTGTGTGTGTGTGTGTGGGGGGGGGGGGGGTTGCAGCAACAACAACAGTGTGGACGTTAGCGTTTAGCGTCCAGGCTAGCAGGAAGAAGGGAAGTTGCCTAGTAACTGATCTCATAGGCTATCAGTAGCCTATCAAAAGTAATTAATTAATTATCACCGTGATGCGCAGATTGCGCACCACGGTGACAAGCATTAAAATATGACACCCCAGTTATGATTAAAAAACGTAAAGCAGTCTTATATCACAATGCTGCAACATAAAGTTCCAATTTCTTTTAACAGTGTTTCAGAAATGAATATTCTACATATAAAATGTGTCTATAAAGAAATAGCTTAATTCCCTGAACTGGGCCTTTAAGTGTAAGTGGTCTAACTAGGGGTTTTTCATGATCCTGAATCCATTGCAAGCATTTGTTTTGCACAAAAAACGCTTGCTCTCCTACTCTGTCAGGCTCAGCGAATGTGTACTTCTGTATCTATTTGTATGTTGGTCTTATCTTTAGTACATATCCCTAGGAGACCATTTAGGAGAGCATCTCTTTTAGAATGGACTACAGGAACTGTCTGGGAATGGGGCTGAAGAGGGTTGTGTCCCAAGGGGGCTTAGGGGGCTGCCAGGGGAGGCCAGGAGGCCTGGTTCAACTGATCTGTAATGCTGTTACTCTGCTCCACTCTTTGACCTTTAAATAAAACTTTGTCAATCCTTCATTCTTGTGGAACATTATTTGTCCATTACAGGCCCCAGTTGCCCAACAGCTGTTTGACCACTGAAGACACTTACACTTGGAGAACATTAATTGCACCTGTGTGATCATTCCAGCCCAGCACTGATTGGTGGCTGGCACTTTATGAGGAGTGTTGTTTTTGTCCTTTAGACCTTTTTTAATGTATTTTGTATTTTATTTCATTTATAACCCAACTGCCACTTGCTAATTGTTATTTTTTGTGTTACCCGAGAGTTGGATGCGACTACAGTCGCATTTTGGGGTAGAACTGTCTTCTGTTCACTGCACGCTGTGTGTGTATGTATGTAGTGTGCGCCTAACCAGTGGCGGAAAAAGTGGTTTACTTAAGTAAAAGTATCAATACTGCATAATAGAAATACTCTATTACCATTACCAGTAAAAGTAAAAGTATGAAAGCGTTGGCATCAAAATGTACTTAAAGTATCAAAAGTAAAAGTACAAAATGTTTGCACTTTGATTATCTTGAGAAGCACTTCTCCGCTCCCTTCCTTCCAAACTTGTGTGGTCAGTGTGGTTACTTTAGCACTCTCAAAATGGCGTAGTCAAAGTAACTGTTCTATTTCTGCCAAGGTTACACAAAGGTTAAATGGAATTTAGATGTTAAGTAGACAGAATGTGAATACGATATTCACTACTGTACCAAGCAAAAATACTTTGCCAGAATGAAACAATCCTTGGGCATGACCAGAATGTGTCCCAGTGGCCCTTGGAAATGTTGCATCTGTCACAAATATCAGAAACATTTGGATACATTTTATTAATTTTGACTTTGGAGTAATGTAATCTGTGCATAACTTTAAACTGAACAAACTGCAATCTGGCATAAGTGGCATCGACTGAACCTGAGTTCATGCAAGCTTGAAGACATACAGTATAGGCTACTTTTTGCAAGTCTTTTATATTAAGGTAATTACATTCATAAATACATTGGAGCTTTAAAGGTATTCAGTGCTTTATGTCGACTACTTTAATTTCCTATTCATGCTTTCAATCTTAGTTCAAAGCAACATGAGTTGAGCAGAGAAAGCAGAACAGTACAAGTATAGTCAATACAAAATGTAGTACAGTACAAGTACAGTTAAACACCCTGCCTAAAAGCAACATCCCAAATAAGTCCTCTTGGTATTCAGTTCATGGACATAACAAATTGCAAAAAAAAAAATGAAATAGACATGATGTGAACATGTACTATCAGACTTAACCGTTTTAGTGCCACCCCTAGATGGCGCCGTTATAATGCCAGACTTTCTCCCATAGGGGACTGCATTAGCATCCGGGGGCTCACGTTGCAGTGACGCGCATGCTCACGTTCGTGCACGTCATGGAAAGGTCCCGGATGATAATGCTAACAGAATAGCTATTCCCATCTTGTCATTTTAAAGATCATTTTTCGGCGATTTCGCCGTAAATAAATCTCGGCGCGCCTCCCTAAAGACACAATCCAGAGATATGGCCCTTCCAAGATGTGGTGTTTCATTGGATTCGGCGGCGATTCGCGGCTGCGTTCACGGCTAACGGCCGGCCGGGCGGCCCCCGGATTTGGAACTCTGGATTTTAAATTTAGGCTGAGGCTTCAGAAGGCCTCGGATCATTTTATTCATTTCATTAAAAATCCCGAACATGTTCGGGATAGGCACACTGGATTACGTTCCGGAAGCGGCGCTGAACATTCGGTGAACATTGGGGTCTCATAAATGTATTTTAAACCATTTTAATGGAATATATCGTCGGACCATGTAAAATGGCTAGCTGGCTAGCGTAGGACGAGCCAGGACCACCCACGGCTCTACAAGCAGCTCAGGGTAAGTCAATTAATAAATAAAAATTTGTATTGGATTGAACATATCCCGAACATGTTCAGGATAGGCACTGAATGAGTTAATTGTATCATTCAATTTCTTGCCGATGCCCCAAGATGACAGATATACAGGTTTTGTTGCAATTGCAGAAATATTAGACACTGAATGTTTAAGCATGTAATGACCATGGATACTTTGTTTTACAAAAAAAAAAAACATTTTTCCAAGACAATGACAGATGTGAAGATTAACTAACTCATCTTTATTGTCACATCAAAGTCATATCTGGTGAAGTGGAAATATGCACATCATTTAATAATCATGTCATTACAGCTGGGCACCTTTGAAAATATTCACTCTGATAATGCCATGAGGAACCTAGAAACAAATATCTTATTTGGCGCAACACCCACGCGGCAGGGTAGAGACCTCATCAGTACATCGTCAATTAAGTCTTCTCCGCGGACTTCTTAAAACGATACTCAATGAAGTCTTCTCCAAAGTTAATCATGTGTTGCACTGCTTTAAGTATCAGAACATCTACGTCATCATCCAGGTCAGTTTCATCGTGGTAGTTCTTCACAGGAAAGATGCAGTTCACTGGAATACCCACTTTGTCACTGAATTCCAACATCTGTGTTGAGAGGACAGGTCAGTAGAAGATTGTTAAAATAAAATAACTGTTGACAACAAAAGACATTTGCATTTAGCATTCAACAGAGATTAATAAGATGAATACTTGTGTACTTCCAGTAGTCTCACATTTTCCTTCACATAGTTCATCTTGTAGACATTCCTTACGTCCTCCTTAATCGAAGGATGGCCCGCATCAATCTTGGTGAGAATGCAGATCTGTGGAATAGCTGTCAAAAGTGCAGAAACATATACTCAGCCCAAACAGTGGTGTACACTGGACAGTACTTAAGTACATTTACTTATCTTTTCATAATGGATGATGTCAGGACATCCCACATTGTGGTGGCAGAGTAATACAGTAGAATGAGCATTTCCCCAAGTTTCCAGGTCATGGGTGCTCACTCTAGTGTTCTGACTGTGGTGTTACCCTCTTTTTAGTGAGCGAGTTAAAAGGTTGGCTTTCCCTCTCTCAGATGTTTACTAGTCTAAGGAAGCTATATGTGGTATCGCTGTTTTCGTCAGCCTCTGCCCAGTTTTCTCGCCCGACCACTTGGTGGTTCCTGCTTTACATTATCATCAACTCTGACCTTGATATCAGTTGTCTTACTCAGGGAATGATTTTTGTACCCAAAGAGAATGAATTCTTTTTACCGAGGTTTACAGTTTACAGTTTATCAGAGAACCTTAGTTGCTGAGTTCAGAGCTGGGGACTTCGTCAACTTGTGTTTTGTCCATACCCGAAACCAATGATACTGAGACGTAGTTATTCTTATTTAAATCTTAACCACACTAAAAAGGGTTTCTAAGTTTTAAGAAGACAACAAAAATGTGATGTTACCCATTTCACTGGCTTCAAGTCTGATGTTCCGTATCTTGTCTACGACTGCTTTGCTTAAAATGGACACTTGGGCAACAGGAACGACACAAACCAGGACATGGACTTTGTCCTCTGGAGTTGGGTGGTGGTTGTAGTGAGAGTCCTCTTCTGACATTGCTGCTTCCGGATTGAACTGAATCAATATGTACAAATAAAACAATAACAAATATAACATAATAGACAATTTAATTTCTCAATCATTTGTCAAGAAATATGTTTTGAATTATTAATTAGTATTTGTGATCACATGTCAGGGTGTCATTTTACCGTGTAGCCGTCATTTACATGGCCTTTCATGGCCAATGTGATGTCTTTTTCCTGGATTCCCTTTTCTCCTTCAATGCCCATGATGTCGTTGAACACGAAGGGGTAGACGGTTTGTCCATTTTTCATTGTATGAGTTCGATACTGTAAAAGAAAAGTGCAGTTCATGCAGTTCAATGTTCAGGCTTCTAGTCAATGTTGCAGGCTTCTAGGAACTTTATAAATTATCTAAGTATTGATCATAATTAATGTTAACATATTGAAAATATAAACAGCACGAGTACTGATGCTAGTCAATAAATAATAACTAGAAAAGAAAATTTCTAAGAAATCTTGGTAGCACTTTATAATAAGGTGCCATTAATAAACACTTATTAACAGTTAATAAGATACTTATTAACTTGTTATTAACTCTAATAAGAACGTTATTAAACCTTAATAAACACATAATAAACTATATAATATGAATCTTATAAACGTTAATAAACTACTTATAAGATAGTTATAAACCTTAATATATACTTACTACAGCTTAATAAAAGATTAATAAGAAAGTTTTAACAACTTAATTAAACATTTTATACAATGCTTAATTATACATTAATAAATAATGTATAAGGCATCTATAAACCTTAATATATGTTTATACATGTTAATAAATGAATAATAAGAAAGTCAAATAACCTTAATTAACACTTAACAAACTACATGAAAAGGTACCTTACTAACAGTTAATTAACAACTTATAATTAACCAATAAACCCTATTATATTTTAATACAGGTTAATAAACCATCTTAATTACTACCAATATTGCATCAACTATTCATAAGATACTTAATTAACAATTAATAATCTACTAATAAGATACTTGTTGTATCATAATAAATATTTATAAATGCATTATGAATACTATATAACAATATATACATTGTTAATTAGATACTTAATTAACAACTGTTGTAAGTGGAATAATATCGTATAAACAATAACAAGTCCTAAATAGATTTCTTATTAACATTGAGACAGTGCATTATTAACAATAATACATTCTTTATTGAGCATTCATTAACACGTTAATTAGGCATTTTGTGAGTACCTGTTGTAAAGTGGGAACATGTCTTATAAACATCAACAAATCCTTAATAAAGTGTGTTATTAATGTTGAAACTGTTTTATTTACTTCAACAAATCGTTTATTAGGCATCTATTAACAATTACATTTTTGGGTACCTGTTAAGTGGGAAGATGTCGGTCTTATTAACATCAACAAATCCCTAATAACATGTCTTATTAACATTGAACGTGTCTTATTAACATCAACAAATCCTTAATTAGTCATTCAATAACATGTTAATTAGCCATTTTGTGGGTACCTGTTGTAAAGTGGGAACATGTCTTATGAACATCAACAAATCCTTCATAAAGTGTCTTATTAACATTGAACGTGTATTATTAACATCAATAAATCGTTAATTAGGAATTCATTAACACGTTAAATAGGCATTTTGTGGGTACCTGTTGTAAATTGGGAACATGTCTTATTAACATCAACAAATCCCTAATAAAGTGTCTTATTGACATTGAAAGTGTATAATTAACATCAACAAATCGTTAATTAGGCATTCATTGACACCTTAAATAGGCATTTTCAGCTACATGTTGCAAAGTGGGAACATGTCGGTAAAACATTTATCTTTCTTTTCACTTTAGGTAAATAAAAGGAGGTAATTCATTCTTAAATGAAGGCTGTGCACAAACAGAAGTAGTAATGTTTTGGGGCTAGCGATTCCTTTGCAGCTTATGTAATGTCATTCCAGTTTATGTACAACTTCTTCCTCCTCCTGCCATCGCTTGAAGACGAAGAGCTTGAGGAATTTGAGGCAAAGGTGGTCGAGTAGCTGGACTTTGATGGTGACTTGACAGAGGTTGGAGACTCATTTCTTGATGCTGTAAAAACAAAATGCAAAATGTACGTAAATAGGAGGTTAGGCATGTTAGACATGTTTTGTTCATAAAGTGGTTACAGTGCACTTATTGTAAATAATAATAACAATACATAAATAAATAAATAAATAGGAGCAGCGCTCTTCCGAGCACAGGTCTCCAATGTGATAGGCAAATGTGAAAAGGGTGCCATGTCATCGGCGGCCTGTCATGATTTGAGGCATTTTGTTCCAAAGATGTGTTTTGCTCAAATTGAGCTGCTGGTGGAGCTATAACAGGTCAATGTGAAAAGGGTGGCATTTGTTCCTTGACCTTTTGGGAATGTACGTGAATGTACAAGGCTTTTTTTCCCCTTCAAAACAGACCAATCCTGCAAACTTTAGAAGCCAATCTAAGCCAACTAGGATGGAATATGAATTATCGGAAAGATCATTCTTGATCACTAGCCTATAGCGATACTCGGTACTAATTCCCATGATTTCTGGAACAAATCTGAAGGAGTAATTAAAAAAAATGTTTTACAAAAGTCAGCATCCTGGTGGCACTTTAAAAATATGTGAAAAATGAAGGGCAAAGGTTTTTTTTGGGCTCTTGGGAGTGCGCATACAAAGTTTCCACTGATCGGTGGAGTTATTTGTAAAAAGAGAAATCGGCCTGTTATAGCGCCACCATGAGGCTGATTTCAACATTTTTACAGGCATTTCTTCCTCTGCCTAATGGGAATGTGCGTGCAAAATGTCACTTAGATCGCACCCTGTGTTCAAGATTTGAGGCATTTCGTTCAAAAGGGAGCACACTTGCAAAAGCCAGTCAGGATGGAATTTGAAAAATCGGAAAGACCTGTTTTGTTTAAGGACTATAGAGATACCGTGTACCGATTTGTGTGATTTTTGGACAAAATTGTTAGAAGTACTGTCCAAAAATGTGTTTTTGGACATCCACTGTAAACAATGGAGCGATGGTCCCAAAATGAGTTCTGTTCAACCAATGAGTTCTTTAATCAATCCAGTTTCAGTAGCCCTCCTATTTAATCCTTTTGGGGATGTTGAAGATATCATCTGCCCATTTGTCAATTTTGTCAAAAGAAATTGGTTGAATAGAACTCATATTTTGGGACCATCGCTCCAATGTTTACAATGGTTTGTAATGCAGGCTGCCACCATGTGTGGTCATGTGATCCAAGATGGCCGCAATGTGAACTAGAAGAAGTGCTCTTCCGAGCACGTCTCCACCAGGCCACGCGTCCTGGTGGTGCTATAATAGGCCAATGTAAAAAGGGTGGCATGTGTTCTTCACCAATCTTAGACCTTTCATGGCACCACCATGAGGTTATTTGAACATTTTGTAGTGTAATTTCTTCCTTGGCCTTTAGCGAATGTGCAAGCACAATTTCATTACAATTGCACGCTGTGTTTGATTTAAGGCATTTTGAAACGGGTCAATCCTGCAAAGTTTGGAGGCCAATCTTAGCCAATCAGGATGGAATATTTAATATGGGACAGATCCGTCTTGATCATATGACTGTGGAGATACTGTGTACTGATTTGTGTTAATTTTGGGGTAAAATCTGAAGGAGTAATATCCAAAAATGTGTCTTACATAAGTAGGCCTCCTGGTGGCGCTATAAAAGGCTGATGTGAAAAATGTAAGGAAAGGGTTTTTCCTTGGCCTATCGGGAGTGCGCTTACAAAGTTTGAAACTGATCGGTGGAGTTATAGGTAAAACCACAAATTGGCCTGTTATAGCGCCACCATGAGGCTGATTTCAAACATTTGAAGTGGCATTTCTTCCTCGGCCTAGTGGGAACGTTTGTGTGCGATTTCATGTTAATTGCACTCTGCGTTTGTGATTTGAGGCATTTTGTCCAAAATGGACCAATCTTACAAACTTTGAAAGCCAATATCAGCCAATCAGGATGGAATGTGGAAAATCAGACAGATCTGTGTCGATCACATGACTGTAGAGATACTGTCTACCGATTTGCGTGATTTTTGGGAAAAATATGTAGGAGTAGTGTACAGAAATGTGTTTTGCAAACATCGGCCTCTTGGTGGCGCTAGAACAGGGCTATTTGAAAAATGTGGGGCAGAGGTTCTGAATTGGCATCCAGGGAGTGTGTGTGTGCTCATTTGGCAGCGACCGGGCCAACGGCGCCGGAGATTAGCTGGTAACAAACTCAGAGGACGGACGCACGCACAGACGGACGGACGGACGGACGGACAGGGGCGAAAACGTACTCTCCCCCTGCCTTCGGCTGGTGGAGACAATAAGGTCTATAACAAGCCCATGCAAAACATTGGGGCAGAGGTTCTGCTCTGGCACCCAGGGAATGTGCATGCTCAGTTTAGGCCTGGCAGAGACAAAGGGTTTGCAGAAATCTGCCTCCTGGTGGCACTATAACAGCAGAAGTTCACAGCATTTTTCTTCTTCACCTTAATTTTTCATCGTCCTGCTGGATGGAAGTGCAGCAGGACCATTTCAGTAATACATTTTGAAAATGAATATTAATAATAATAATTTATCCAGCAACAATTTCATAGACCCACTGCAGTATCTCCGGACCCCCTGCTAAAGACAGGGGTGTTGCACCAAATTCTGGGCGCTGGGTACAAGGATTCGGGCGGCTGCTAGCTGTGACTTAATAGACTAAGCCCTTATGCTCCCCCCACCTTTTTCTACCTTTGTATTTGATGTTATGCTTTTTCAGCTTTTGAAATTATCCTAGATAAAGTACTATGTTCTATCCGTCTGTCTTTCAATGTTATATGAGATACTTAAAGTGTGGTTCCTGTGGAAATAAGCCTCGGCTTTCTAGGATCTCCTTTTAGTTGACCTTGTACCGGTGATTTGTAAAACTCAAAATGTACAAAATCAATCATTCAAAATCACAATCGGTCACTTTACAAATGTCTTGAACTTAGATATAACCCATAAATGTTGTCCTATGGTCTTAAAAGTCCAATCCTAGTACCACTGTGTGTGGCAGTAAGTTGTGAGTATTTGTTGAGTTCACTAATTGTCCATCCAGGTAAGGATTAAGACTGTCAACCATGAATTACAATTCTGTTCCGAAGAATGTTGATAGCCCTAGTAGGAATCCAGAGTAAAATACCTGACCTGTTTATAAAACAGGGTCATTATAATCAAATTAGGATCACACTCTTTAAAAGTTTAGAAAATAAAAAGAAAACGTTGTCTTCTTCTTAATTCAACTACTGAACGTGTGTTTACAATTATCAGAGTACATAATCAAAACAAAACTATTACTGTCAAAGTTAGTCAGTGGCTGCACTGCAGTCACAAGCACAGTACAGTTCAACTCACCAAGTCAGACTTCAAACTAATCACAGAATCATCACAGGGTTCCAGGGATCACCAGGTTTCAAAAATAATCAAAATACAGCTCTTCTGATCAACCAAACATATCTGTTCACATTCATCAAACGTGTTCTTTCTTAACTCAATCTGTAATCTGTTTGTTTCACATGCTTCTCTCTGCTTCCTTCTCCTGTTCTCTCCAGAACATTCTGTGCTCTGCTGCATGCAATTAGCTGAATCACATCACCTGGGCTGGTGGTGTCTTCAAAGAGCAGTCAATTAATTGAGAGACCTCATTGGCCAATTGGTTCATTGGTTGTTCAGAGCACCTCACATGGCTCTTAAAGGAACAGTACACTACAAGTAGATGAATGTGAATCAGAATGAAAATAAAACCCATAGTATCTTTACTCTGTACAGTAGTAAAATAGTTTGACAAATCCTATTTAGTGTTCTTCTCTTAAGCTCTTTTTTTTAGAGGTTTGTTCACTTTATTTTAACCTGGTTTATGAATCAAGTGCATTCATATTTAGATAATTACTTGATTCAGTTGTCTATTTTGACCTGGGTTACAAATAGCAGATGTACAAGCTCACGTGCGAGCTTGTAGATCTGTTTCTTTTTTTTTTTTTATCGTGAACATTTTTCATGGGGTCTTTAAATATTTCAAATTTCAAACATAAGTTTTTGAAAAACACATGTTTCTATGTCAGTGGTGCTCAAACGTTTCCATGTGAAGAACCCCCAAAATGATATGTATTTGGCCACGGACCCCATCTCAAAATATTTAGTTCCAGGGACCCCCCAGAAGCAAAATTTGATCTAAAAATGTTACCTTAAAAAATATCCATATTCAAAGATTTCCACACATTTCATGACTTTTAAAAGAAAACAGATCTACAAGCTTGCAGCGTGGCACCGAGTGCGAGCTTGTACATCTGCTATTTGTAACCCAGGTCAAAATAGACAACTGAATCAAGTAATTATCTAAATATGAATGCACTTGATTCATAAACAAGGTTAAAATAAAGTGAACAAACCTCTAAAAAAAGAGCACTAAATAGGATTTGTCAAACTATTTTACTACTGTACAGAGTAAAGATACTATGGGTTTTATTTTCATTCTGATTCACATTCATCTACTTGTAGTGTACTGTTCCTTTAAGAGCCCTGTGAGGTGCTCTGAACAACCAATGAGCCAATTGGCCAATGAGGTCTCTCAATTAATTGACTGCTCTTTGAAGACACCACCAGCCCAGGTGATGTGATTCAGCTAATTGCATGCAGCAGAGCACAGAATGTTCTGGAGAGAACAGGAGAAGGAAGCAGAGAGAAGCATGTGAAACAAACAGATTACAGATTGAGTTAAGAAAGAACAAGTTTGATGAATGTGAACAGATATGTTTGGTTGATCAGAAGAGCTGTAATTTAATTATTTTTGAAACCTGGTGATCCCTGGAACCCTGTGATGATTCTGTGATTAGTTTGAAGTCTGACTTGGTGAGTTGAACTGTACTGTGCTTGTGACTGCAGTAGCAGCCACTGACTAACTTTGACAGTAATAGTTTTGTTTTGATTATGTTCTCTGATAATTGTAAACACACGTTCAGTAGTTGAATTAAGAAGAGACAACGTTTTCTTTTTATTTTCTAAACTTTTAAAGAGTGTGATCCTAATTTGATTATAATGACCCTGTTTTATAAACAGGTCAGGTCTTTTACTTGGACTGGATTGAGTGATATTGGCATATCACTCTGGATTCCTACTAGGGCTGTCAACATTCTTCGGAACAGAATTGTAATTCATGGTTGACAGTCTTAATCCTTACCTGGATGGACAATTAGTGAACTTAACAAATACTCACAACTTACTGCCACACAGTGGTACTAGGATTGGACTTTTAAGACCATAGGACATTTATGGGTTATTTCTAAGTTCAAGACATTTGTAAAGTGACCGATTGTGATTTTGAATACTTGAATTTGTACATTTTGAGTTTTACAAACTGGTACAAGGTCAACTAAAAGGAGATCCTAGAAAGCCGAGGCTTATTTCCACAGGAACCACACTTTAAGTATCTCATATAACATTGAAAGACAGACGGATAGAACATAGTACTTTATCTAGGATAATTTCAAAAGCTGAAAAAGCATAACATCAAATACAAAGGTAGAAAAAGGTGGGGGGAGCATAAGGGCTTAGTCTATTAAGTCACAGCTAGCAGCCGCCCGAATCCTTGTACCCAGGGCCCAGAATTTGGTGCGACACCCCTGTCCTCAGCAGGGGGTCCGGAGGTACTGCAGTGGGTCCATGAAATTGTTGCTGGATAAATTATTATTATTAATATTCATTTTCAAAATGTACTACTGAAATGGTCCTGCTGCACTTCCATCCAGAAGGACGATGAAAAATTAAGGTGAAGAAAAAATGCTGTGAACTTCTGCTGTTATAGTGCCACCAGGAGGCAGATTTCTGCAAACCCTTTGTCTCTGCCAGGCCTAAACTGAGCATGCACATTCCCTGGGTGCCAGAGCAGAACCTCTGCCCCAATGTTTTGCATGGGCTTGTTATAGACCTTATTGTCTCCACCAGCCGAAGGCAGGGGGAGAGTACGTTTTCGCCCCTGTCCGTCTGTCCGTCCGTCCGTCTGTGCGTGCGTCCGTCCTCTGAGTTTGTTACCAGCTAATATCCGGCGCTGTTGGCCCGGTCGCTGCCAAATGAGCACACACACACTCCCTGGATGCCAATTCAGAAACTCTGCCCCACATTTTTCAAATAGCCCTGTTCTAGCGCCACCAAGAGGCCGATGTTGGCAAAAAACATTTCTGTACACTACTCCTACAGATTTTTTCCAAAAATCACGCAAATCGGTAGACAGTATCTCAACAGTCATGTGATCGACACAGATCTGTCTGATTTTCCATATTCCATCCTGATTGGCTGATATTGGCTTTCAAAGTTTGTAAGATTGGTCCATTTTGGACAAAATGCCTCAAATCACAAACGCAGAGTGCAATTAACATGAAATCGCACACACACGTTCCCACTAGGCCGAGGAAGAAATGCCACTCAAATGTTTGAAATCAGCCTCATGGTGGCGCTATAACAGGCCAATTCGTAGTTTTACCTATAACTCCACCGATCAGTTTCAAACTTTGTAAGCGCACTCCCGATAGGCCAAGGAAAACCCCTTTCCTTGCATTTTTCACATGAGCCTTTTATAGCACCACCAGGAGGCCTACTTATGTAAGACACATTTTTGGATATTACTCCTTCAGATTTTACCCCAAAATTAACACAAATCAGTACACAGTATTTCCACAGTCATATGATCAAGACGGATCTGTCCCATATTAAATATTCAATCCTGATTGGCTAAGATTGGCCTCCAAACTTTGCTGGATTGACCCAAGGAAGAAATTACACTACAAAATGTTCAAATAAGCCTCATGGTGGCGCCATGAAAGGTCTACGAGTGGTGAAGAACACATGCCACCCTTTTTACATTGGCCTATTATAGCACCACCAGGACGCGTGGCCTGGTGGAGACCTGTGCTCGGAAGAGCACTTCTTCTAGTTCACATTGCGTCCATCTTGGATCACATGACCACACATGGTGGCAGCCTGCATTACAAACCATTGTAAACATTGGAGCGATGGTCCCAAAATATGAGTTCTATTCAACCAATTTCTTTTGACAAAATTGACAAATGGGCAGATGATAACTTCAACATCCCCAAAAGGATTAAATAACTCCACCGATCAGTGGAAACTTCGTATGCACACTCCCAAGAGCCCAAAAAAAAACCTTTGCCCTTCATTTTTCACCAGGATGCTGACTTTTGTAAAACACATTTTTTTTAATTACTCCTTCAGATTTGTTCCAGAAATCACGGGAATCAGTACCGAGTATCGCTATAGGCTAGTGATCAAGAATGATCTTTCCGATAATTCATATTCCATCCTAGTTGGCTTAGATTGGCTTCTAAAGTTTGCAGGATTGGTCTGTTTTGAAGGAAAAAAAAGCCTTGTACATTCACGTACATTCCCAAAAGGTCAAGGAACAAATGCCACCCTTTTCACATTGGCCTGTTATAGCTCCACCAGCAGCTCAATTTGAGCAAAACACATCTTTGGAACAAAATGCCTCAAATCATGACAGGCCGCCGATGACATGGCACCCTTTTCACATTTGCCTATCACATTGGAGACCTGTGCTCGGAAGAGCTCTGCTCCTATTTATTTATTCATGTATTGTTGTTATTATTTACAATAAGTGCACTGTAACCACTTTATGAACAAAACATGTCTAACATGCCTAACCTCCTATTTACGTACATTTTGCATTTTGTTTTTACAGCATCAAGAAATGAGTCTCCAACCTCTGTCAAGTCACCATCAAAGTCCAGCTACTCGACCACCTTTGCCTCAAATTCCTCAAGCTCTTCGTCTTCAAGCGATGGCAGGAGGAGGAAGAAGTTGTACATAAACTGGAATGACATTACATAAGCTGCAAAGGAATCGCTAGCCCCAAAACATTACTACTTCTGTTTGTGCACAGCCTTCATTTAAGAATGAATTACCTCCTTTTATTTACCTAAAGTGAAAAGAAAGATAAATGTTTTACGGACATGTCCCCACTTTGCAACATGTAGCTGAAAATGCCTATTTAAGGTGTCAATGAATGCCTAATTAACGATTTGTTGATGTTAATAATACACGTTCAATGTTAATAAGACACTTTATGAAGGATTTGTTGATGTTCATAAGACATGTTCCCACTTTACAACAGGTACCCACAAAATGGCTATTTAACATGTTATTGAATGACTAATTAAGGATTTGTTGATGTTAATAAGACACGTTCAATGTTAATAAGACATGTTATTAGGGATTTGTTGATGTTAATAAGACCGAAGTGTTCCCACTTAACAGGTACCCACAAAATGTAATTGTTAATAGATGCCTAATTAACGATTTGTTGAAGTAAATAAAACAGTTTCAACATTAATAACACACTTTATTAAGGATTTGTTGATGTTTATAAGACATCTTCCCACTTTACAACAGGTACCCACAAAATGCCTAATTAACGTGTTAATGAATGCTCAATAAAGAATGTATTATTGTTAATAATGCACTCTCAATGTTAATAAGAAATCTATTTAGGACTTGTTATTGTTTATACGATATTATTCCACCTACAACAGTATCTAATTAACAATGTATATATTGTTATATAGTATTCATAATGCATTTATAAATATTTATTATGATATAACAAGTATCTTTCTAGTAGATTATTAATTGTTAATTAAGTATCTTATGAATAGTTGATACAATATTGGTAGTAATTAAGATGGTTTATTAACCTGTATTAAAATATACTAGGGTTTATTGTTTAATTATAAGTTGTTAATTAACTGTTAGTAAGGTATCTTTTCATTTAGTTTGTTAAGTGTTAATTAAGGTTATTTGACTTACTTATTATTCATTTATTAACATGTATAAACATATAATAAGGTTTATAGATGACTTATACATTATTTATTAATGTATAATTAAGCATTGTATAAATGTTTAATTAAGTTGTTAAAAAGTTCTTATTTATCTTTTATTAAGCTGTAGTAAGTATATATTAAGGTTTATAACTATCTTATAAGTAGTTTATTAACGTTTATAAGATTCATATTATATAGTTTATTATGTGTTTATTAAGGTTTAATAACGTTCTTATTAGAGTTAATAACAAGTTATTAAGTATCTTATTAACTGTTAATAAGTGTTTATTAATGGCACCTTATTATAAAGTGCTAAGGTCGGGTGACATGGCCAAAACAGCTAATTAAGGCTATCAAATTAGCCAATTTTTTAAATGATGTCATGTACCCCCATGTTAAATGACTCAATCAAATTAATTTATTGTAGTTACTGTACTGAAAGTAGTACTTTCTGTACAGTAACTGAAATAAATTAATTTGATTGGGCTAATATGGGGGAAGGGGCGGAGTCGATTATCCATATCATTATCTTTTGAAACTGCCCCAAAAAAAGCTGTCCGAGGTGTGTTTCCGACTTTCTAAACCAACTTTAAAACTATCAGTTCTAGGGGTAAAAATGATATAGCATTCGCTATAAAATCAATGGTTAGACCGGTAAAAAAGTACATGTCTTCTTCAAAAAAGGTGTCACATTAGCATTTGCATTTGTTACCATTAGCATTTTTAACATTAACATTCGCATTTTTAGCTTAGCATTAGCGGCAGTAGCAGTTAGCATTAGCGGTTTTGCCGTTGGGACTGTGGGACCACCCACCGAGTTTGAGACCAGTAATGTGTTGGGAAGTGGAGTTATGGCTGTTTAATGCCCAGCCAATAGGAAGGCTGAGGGGGCGGGGCTTAAGCAATTACAGATTATTCCTATTGGCTGTGTAAGTACACCCACCAAATTCCGAGACAGTACAATGTTGCAAACTGGAGTTATGGTGGTTAAAGCTCAGCCAATAGGAAGAGAGGGGGCAGGGCTTCAGCAATTACATCTCATTCCCATTGGCTGTCTAAGTACACACAGCGAGTTTCGAGACAGTGCCATGCTGCAAACTGGAGTTGCTGTTTAAAGCTCAGCCAATAGGATTACAGCTCGGCCCCATTCACCATATTCCTGGCCCTCTCTATGGAGGCAGCCATTGCCTTTTACAGAGGGCACTAGAGAGTTTTTCTCTGTGTGTTGCTTCAAAAACATCTTTTCACTTTCTCCCAACTAAGGAAGTGACACGGAATTGTCTGTTGCCAGATTTTGCCAAAGAAATAAGCCCAACAGAAGCAACTAGGCTCAGTTTTACTACTTTACATTAACTTTTACATTAATAGCATATGTGCTATTTAAAAAATATTGAGGAAAACAAACTAAAATATTTTGAATATTTATATGGTGAATTGGCCAGAAGAAGTCCAAAGTCGTGTGAGCGTTCTAAAGTTTAAATCATGTTGCTAGGCAAAAGTATGCCAGTGTAATGTGGCGCCAAAGTTTATTTTTTATTTATTTTTTATTCAAAGTCAATTGGGATTTTGGGCGTCGTTTTTTGCGAATTACGTCACCATGGTAACGCGGATCGGAAAGAAAAGTAATAGCACCCCATTCCCGACCTAGCTGCAAGTTTTGATGTATATATTGCGGGGGTGACGTAAATCGTGCGGCAGTTATTACTGCCAAAATTTGTGGCGAAATTATTAATTACTTAATGACTTAAGTATGGGGGATTACAATAACTGTTTTGCCATTGCATGGCAGGCACACTTAATTACACCACAGTTACTTGTGTGTTGACAAGTCTTAAGGCACAGTACAGTATACTAAGCAAAAGCATACATTACTGATTATACCACCAGTAGATACAGTACAAATGTATTACTTACGTTCATGGTGAAAGTTTTACCACCAACAGTATCCACAAGTGCGGTATGGGTCAGTCTCCCCCGCAAGATGTTGCTGACAGAGTTGATGAAGCTGGACTTTCCAGATCCTGCTGGTCCATAGAGCAGAATCCTGATGTGTTTGATGTTCTCAATTTGACACTCCTTCACACTTTCAAGCAGCACGTCTTTCTTACTAAAGAAATAACCCAAATTAGGAATTGAACAATACTGTAAATGGATTACTATCCATTAAATGTCATTGCATTTCTTTAATATACATTTCTACAAATCGTGAATCTATTATGGGATTCATTCCTACTTCGTACCTAGACAGTGGGTGGGAGAGTTTACCATGATGTTATTGACATTATATTTGACTAGTAACGATCCAATAATCATAACATTATATGGATATTTTTTGCTGTTTTGTTTTTCCGTATTTCACTTTTTTTTTTAAACAATCAATGTTATTGCTCCTTTAAAATGAACAGTGTTGCAACACATAATATAAATAAATATAGACAGCTTTACCAAATCTTTTGTTATTTAAGAAATATGTTTTCTTACCTCCAGTCCACCGTCCTCCATGGTTTGCTTTGTCCCCATCCCATAACTAGAAAATAAATATCATTGTTGATTGTAAACTAATACTTTATGTATCCCAATACAACCATTTTGGTGGCCGCATGCCTTGGTGGCCGCATTGGTGGCGGTGGTTCTTATCTAATGTAAGCAGTTGTTCAATTGTTTAAAAAAACATAATACAAAAATAAATAATGCTTCTGCCTCAACAACCATCTATTTTTCCGCCTTCACATAATGTTTAAAAATGTTCCCCAAATAGTTGTCTATAGGCGAGGCAGGGCTGTGCTTTGTTTTGCTGTAGGCAAGGTCAGGTGGCTGCCTAGGGCCCCACGCAGCTGGACGAGTGGGCACTTAGTGGTGGAGACACTAAAAACATGTGGGCCAGAGGGACATATGAATAACTAGAGGAGTGGGCACCTGAATTAGGATTAGTTTTTTGAGTGTGCACTAAGGCTACAACGATTAATCGATTCATCATAATCGAATCGATTATGAGTCTAGAGGTGTTTACCTCCCACTACATGCTCCAAAAGTGATCGTGCTGCACTGATGTTATGTTCACTGTATTGCTGCAGGAGTTCCTGTGCACAAATGGGTGTCTGGAATTGAGACACCGGGGATACTCGGGGAAATCTCGCTCTTTCGAACGACCAGCACAGCAGCGGCACAGAAGAAGAACACCATTAACCATTAGGAGCAGGGATATACGGTATATAGATATAAACACCCTCCGTGGGGAACAGAATTAGCAGAGCTTACTGGTGGTTCTGGGGAGGCGGTGGGGGCAAGCAAGCGCAAGCAGCAAATCAGACAAGGCAGGAGGAAGAAGACATGCTGTACTGATCAGCTTAAATGGGTTG
The DNA here is from genome assembly GCF_963921795.1 of Nannobrachium achirus. NCBI lineage: Eukaryota > Metazoa > Chordata > Actinopteri > Myctophiformes > Myctophidae > Nannobrachium > Nannobrachium achirus. The sequence continues at coordinate 67,101 of NW_027664954.1, forward strand.
GCAAGGCCTGGGCCACAGGGTAGTTTGTGAAAAATACATGAACGAGCAAAAGAGCGCGCCACTGGGGTCTACCACAAAATTTGGCACATCCAGATGAGCCGATTTCCCCCACAATACACCTGGATTCTGCATCTTCCGGGTGCTTCAAAACGCCACTGAGCAACATGCATTGAAATGAATAGCTGGGGGCGGGGCTATCCGCTCTCTATATTATAAAAAGGTATATACCTCTATGAGTGGTCTAGGCTGGTAATCCAGCCCTTGCAGTGTCACAGGTTTGAGTCCCGATCCTGACGACCTTTGCTGCGTGTCACCCCCCCCATCTCTCTCCCCGTTTCCTGTCAGCCTACTGTACACCTATCAATAAAGACAGAAAAGACCCCTAAAATATCTTAAAAAGAAAATGGGTTGGTAATGATCAACTGACTGCCACGTCGGTGCAGTTTAGCCTCTCGGGTATATCTGCTTGAACTAACTTTGCAGGCTACGTATCATTTCAGTCAGATAACTCACTATAGATTGATTGAACAATGTTCATTATTAATGAGTGTACAAGTGTGAATGTCACATGTTATCTTGTCGTTTGGCTCTTCTACTTTTCTCCCAGCTCAGCAGCAGCACAGGAGAAGAACATCATTAACCATTACGAGCAGGGAGATATATACTGTAGATATAAACACCCCAAACATGCAGAATCCTACGGGAAATTGACTCTACCTATTAATCCTAGCCGATGTCTACACTGCTCCTTATTGGAGACACAGTGACGAATGCAAGCTAGCATTTCTGGATCCTGCTAGGATATTCTAATATTATGTGGAAAATCTATGTGAGCCAGGCGCACCACGCTGTTTGGCATCCTAGCTGATATCCTACTCCTCCTCAGGAGACACATGCAGTGACGAGTGCAAGGTCACAGTGACAAGGGAACCAACCCATAGACTGTAAAAATGTGTACTGACTGACTGACTGACTCGACTGACTGACTGGCACAGAGACAAGTTGCGACATTTCTCATGGAATACTGCAACCTTCGGTCGCAATTAATATTGTTATTATTATTACTATTAATCTATCATTAATATTTAAAACAAATCTGCATACTACTGCATTACTAAGTGTCATCAAAATAAATTTCCAGATAATTGTGACTGGGGGGCTATGGTGGGGCTGGCTTTTTTTTAGAGCAGGGGCTAATTAATGCTAGGTCCAAATTTGAGGATAGGCTGAAGATGCTTTCCAGCATAAAAAGTATGATTTTATGGTATGGTTCACGTAGAAATGTCTTTCACATATTCATATACATCTTATTTATTTATTCCTTAAATAAAGGGGGTTAGGGGGTGCTAAGCCATGTAATCTTTCAGGATGTGATACAAGGATGACATTTGGCACAAATACTCTCCAAGGTCTACTCTTGTGGAAAAAGGCGCTGGCCACTCACAAATTCAAGATGGCAACCATTTTGTTCATGATAGCCACCACCTTAGTGGAGCAGATAGTGATATGATCCATCAGGACGTCATACAAGCATGAAAAGTGCCATGAACAACAGTCTCCATACCTCACTTTATAATAAAACATTCAGACACATGAAATGTGAAGATCGTGACCATTTCCCAAGATGTGTGTTTTGCCAAATAGTTTTATTTGCATTTGCAACTGGGTGGGTGACGTGACGTAACGTTTTCGCTGTCCTCGGTGTCAAACATGTATAAATAAAAAATATATTTGTCAAAAACCTTCTGAATATTGTGCAGGACATTAAGCTTTATGTGAACTTACTCAAGATTAAAACATTTCATTCCTCATTTCTTCAGAATTTTCAACCAAACATGGCAAAACTCATATGGTGTGACTGTCCTGACCTTGTTTCTCAAAGTGGGAACTTGAATAAAACTAAGAAAAAGAATTGCTAAAAATCATTTGAAAATGAATTTAGGCTAAAAAAATGTCTATTTGTGAGCCTATATCTTTTCAAAGTCAAAGCATAATGTTTTCAGTCATTTCTGATCAAAAACATTTTGTCCCCCAAACCAAAATCATTTGGTGTGACACTAGTTTGGACAAATTAAACAGGCAATTATTTGGACACCTATTGGCTAGAGAGGTCCTTCTTCTGTAAGGCTATTCAGCACTCCCAGCACAACTGCAAGACAGGTGTCTGAGGTGAGTTATGATTTTAACATTTTCATTAAATGCCATCTTGTTGAAACTTTGACAAACTCACCACTTTGGATGTCTGTTGGTGTGACACCTTTTCATTAAAAAAAGCTTAAGTTATTTGAAGTTTTGGTCATATTTCCATGTAGATCTAGGTTGCTTTGTTATAGCTAGCATGCTGTTAGCATGCTAATGTGTACATAGTAGCCTCAAGGTAAACCTAAATGCAGAAAACGTAATATGGTGTGACACTTAATCATAATGGTGTGACATGTCTGCTTGTCACGCCATATGACTTGATTGTCACACCATATGATTATACTGTATTTAACTACAGATATAACAATAAATAACAAAGTTCCATGTTTCTTTTGTACATTTAAACATTTGTTTTAAACATTTTTACATAAAATGTAATTTAGCTTCATTCAGTGGTACTTCAAATTCATCAGACAGAGCAGAAACCCCTTCACAGAAACCTTAACATATTGTTTCAATCTAAACAATATTTTCTCTTTGTCTTAAACTATACATTCCATTTTCTTTTGTCAGCTGGAAAATTACAAGTGCTGAGAGAACGAGAAAGTACAGGGAGAAACTAAACAATGACCCAGCAAGGAGAGTGGAGCCAAAGGGGCGAGACTGCATTTTCTACGAAGAGCAGGAGGTTGTCTGTGGCATAGCAGAACCGCAACAAGGCAGCCGGTTTGCTACCCTCACCAAATACGACTGGCTGATGTACAATACAGTCTAAATGTATAATCTAATCTGATCTAATACTTTTGTACTTTCACTCACTGGACTGGACAGTGCACAGTGTTAAGGTAGGACCCGAGACAAAACTAGCGAAAATAGCTGATCTACAAGCTCTCAACACGTTGTGCTGCGAGAGCTTGTAGATCAGCTATTTTCGGAGTTGCGCAACCCAGCACTCTTTAGCTAGTGGAGATGTGGTGTAATGTCATGATTCCTAATTACATTTGTTCAACACAAAATGCTGTGTTCAAGTTCAGGAGACTTCGGAAAAAAGCAATTTACCTGAATGCTGAGTTCTGTTTCCACTAATTGGTGTTAATAAAATGTTGCCTTGGCTCCAAGTGTGGCTATGCGCCTTATTGTCTCTTTAGGATCCTTCTGCCGTGGGCCGGCAGAAGACTTAGGTGTGCGTAGCATTCCTGTGCACATCCTCATCATCCATCTACTACTACAATTCTTTCTTATCCCATGTTAAAGCCCTACAATAATATCCTGTTCAGAAATATTAAGGCCATGTTATCCTGGGTAATTGTTTAATCAATCAGTAAAGTTCAGTACTCACTAATAGGTAGGTTAAAACACAGTTTGCTTTGACACATGAAGATATGATCATACGGTGTGACACTAAATCATTTGGTGTGACATTCCAAATAGTGAAAAATCATACCTTTATTAATGATTAAACCAAAAAAATGTTTATGGATTACATAGAGAATATTATCAGGAAGAGTCACAAATATTTGTGTAATTTTAGAGAAAGTTTTGACAGAATACATTTAAAATATGTTGTAAGATCATGAACATGGGCCTCACACAGAGTGTCGATTATGAGAAAAATATACAGATATAATTAATTTTCAAAAAACTATAGTGGATCACTGGTTAGTTATGATAAAGGACTTTGATAAAGTGAGTAACTTAAGAAAGATGTACTCCATTTTCATTTTATGAACAATTATTTTCATGTCACACCATATGACGATTTTAGGCACAAGTACAACAAACTGCTGAATAAAGTCTGATTCCAATAAAATATCTAAAAACAAAATGTATTTCCATAAGGTTGAGAGTGAGTAGAACAAAAGTAAATAACTTTTATGCCTGCAATTTAAAGTTTTTTTAAAAACACATTTTTTGGGGCGTCACGTCACTGACCCACCTGCACAGTGCTGTGCAGACACACCCAATTTAAAGCACTTGCACCTTCCACTGCAACCTGATTTGCAGCACGGCTGTCCAGAAGATCTGCCATTCTTCACCAAACTTCTTCCATTCCCAGCTTCTTCTTCCATTCAGCTGGACTCTCTGATTCCGGCTGCCGCTGGGTGGACTGACCCCATATGCAGCCTGCCTGATTAGTGTGTTGAAGCAGAGCTGCTCTTGTTGGAGGAATGGCTTCATATGGCCTCTGCTTTCGGGCAAACATGTCCAGTCTGGCTTCATCCACACTAACAGCTGTGCTCGATCGATCATAAGGACCATAAACTTCTCTATTATCTTCAGTTCAACTTCACTGGCTGAGTTTGGTGAAGATGGGAGAAGCCTCTGAACAAATATCCCATGTTTGCCAGGCAGTCTTTTTGCCTTTATTGCAAAAGGCCAATACGGTATCGCAACCAGTGAAGGCATGAAAGAACAGTATGCCTTTTGTATTTTCTGGTCCAATACAGTGGTACAGGTCATGTACACAAATCTACCTTAAGCTCTGACCAAATGCAACCCACAGCTGCTGGAGACCAAGGACCTGAAGTGAGGGAAAGATGCTTACCGGTAATCCTGACGAGAATGTCAGTATCATTGGCCTTGATCAGGATGGCATTGCTACCCTCCTCTGTGGCATGCCTGGCATGTACAAAGATCTGTGTATCGGCTTCTTCATAGAAAGATTTGTCAAGACTAAACAGACTGGTTTCATAGGTACTCAAGACATCTGGTCCTTTGGATTTTTTAGTTGCCAGCGCCTTTTTTCCATAAGGGTGGCCCTAAGAGAATATTTGTGCCAAATGTCATCCTTGTATCACAACCTGAAAGATTATATCATGATCTCCTCTGATAAGGTGGCTTCCATTTTGGGAAAAAATGGTCGCCATCTTGGAATTTTGAGTGGCCAGCGCCTTTTCCATAAGAGTGTCCCTTAGAGAGTATTTTTGCCAAATGTCATGCTTGCATCAGGAAGTGAAAGATTCTTATAAAATTAGCCATTAATCTGCTCCGACTATATGCTGTATCCTAAGAACCGTAATAGATACAGACATGTACTTGGTACCAAAACATCCGAAATGCCCATCTTTATATTCGACTTTAATACATTTATGGGTCTTAAAATCAATGCTATTCAAGTTTTAAAGGAAAAACAACATTTTTGGACAGACATCTTGGATTTCGGGGCCGGTATCTTGAAATGTTGCGTGGCCAGCGCTATTTTTGAAAAGAGTGGGATTCCAAGTGTATATGTATCAAGTTTCATGCTTGCATCACAAAGTGAACGATTCCCTCATTAATCTGCTTAGCTATAACAGCCAGTTGTCACTGTAAAATTCATAGTAAAACTCATTTTCGGGTGGTGTACATCTTGGATATTGCAAATTAAAGGTCCAGAATCATAAAGATAAGAATTCCTTTGAGTTTCTTATGCTCTGAAACCATGAAATAGTTTGCATTTCTAGCCCACCTGGTTGAATGAAAAGTTATCACCAACGCTATCTTCTGATAAGGGACAATATTGAGGTGGCCATATTGGAGCAAGTTGACTGGGTTGTCCATATTAGTGGGGTTCTGTGTACATGTAATTTTAGGTTTTCATTTAAAATTTGTGTGAAAGCTTATTTTTCACTTCCAATTTGTAGATTATGGTCTATGGAACAATTTTGGTTCGAGTGTCAAGACAGTAGATTTTTTGCCCTATTTCCAAAATGACCAAAATCGGAATTGTGTTTTTTTTAGTGCTATATCAAGTCAATACTGTGTGAGCAATCAATTGGAGTCAAATGTTTGTTTGAATATTATGGTATTATATATTTCACACAATGAGACAATAACATGGTTATTACACTCATACAAAACAATACAGTTACATCTTTTTCCTGTACCACAATATAGTGCCATTGGCTTTAACAACTACTAGAACAATATTTTAACCAAGACAAAAAAATACACAAACTTTAGAAGGCAAAGGTAGCCAATCAGGAGGGAATATGGGAAATGGGACTGATCTATGTTTTTTGTTTTGTTTTTTTTTCTTATAATTTTTATCCCACAATTTTGTAACCCATTTTTTCACCCAGTGCCAATTGCCTATGTAATCCTGGGCTCTGCTCTCCCTCTGCCAACCTGGGGAGGCAACGGACTGACCTTATGCTTCCTTCTATGCATGAGGAGTCCAAGTTGCTTCTTTTCACCTGACAGTGGAGATTTCCCTGGTTTGGACGTAGCGCGTGGAAGGAACACGTTATTCCAACCAGTTCCTTTCCCCTCCATCAGGCGCCCCGGCTGGCCAGGGGGAGGCATTATTGAGACCAGGGTTACGTGCATGTTTTTGTGAGGGTATCAACCCTAGGAGACACGGGGAGAACATGCAAACTCCACACAGAAAGGCCCTATCGCCAACCCCACCTAGGGTGTGGGCGCTGATGACGCGGAGGAGGAACACACCGCCAGTGCCCACAGCGTCCCCCGGCGGGAATCGAACCCAGGACCTTCTAGCTGTGAGGCGAAGCGCTAACCACTGCGCCACCGTGCCCCCTCCCGGGACTGATCTATGTTGATGACATGACTATAGAGATACTGTGTACTGCTTTGTGTGATTTTAGCATTAGTTGGGGGTGGAATTCTTTCCACATCCCTAGTTTTCTGTGAGAATTGTGTCATTCGAACACGATCAACATCATTGCCCTCATTTGAGTCATCAGGGTACAGCCTACAGACAAAGTTTGTCGCCACTTTTTTCAGCCTTGGAGATGCTTATGTTGGAGTGTCGGCGAGGGTTACAGATTCCTCTGTAACCCTCGCCGTCGTAACCCTGAGGGATGGCACTTTGCGCATCACCTTGCAGCAGGATCGTTTACCCTTGAATCTGAATGACGATGTGCTGTCTGAGCCAGTGAATGCATGGAAGAGAGCCATGCCCTTGCAAGTTGTCATGCCCAGGTTTGTGGCGATGATATACAAGGAGATCATTCTAGTAGTCTTTACAGCTTTGAAGGAGATCCCCTAGAAAAATTACTAGAATGATCTCCTTGAATACCATCGCCACAAACCTGGGCATGACAACATTCCATGCATTCACTGGCTCAGACAGCACATCGTCATTCAAATCCATGGCAGGGTAAGCGATCCTGCTACAAGGTGATACGCAAAGTGCCATCCCTCAAGGAAGAATTTGTAACCCTCGCTGACACTCCCAACACAAGCATCTCCAAGGCTGAAAAAAGTGGGCAATGATGTTGATCATGTTCGAATGACACAATTCTCACATAAAACGTGGACGTGGAAAGGATTCCCCCCCCCCAACTGATGCTTTGGAACAACATCTGAACAGAAGTGTCTTACAAGCAAGCGCCTGGGCGACAGCACATAACTATGTATCTGCATGAATATGTATTATAGTACTATGTCATTCATTCATTCAGGTCCATGATGCCAGTCCACAGTCCCACTGATTATTGGATTAGTGGTCCCATTTGGACCACTCTGCCCCTTGCCAAGGATATATTAAAATGTGAAGTGCATTGTAAACGTGCTTGTATGCCAACCTGCACTCTGTGCGGTTGCATGAAAGAAAAGTTGAAATGCACACGTCTGTGCAAACTAGCTAGACCAGAGCAGACTGTATATATGTGTTAGATTTATTTTTTCTTTGTTAAAATATTGTTCTAGTAGTTGTTAATTCCAATGGCACTATATTGTGGTACAGGGAAAAAAAGTGTAACTCTATTGTTGTGTATGAGTGTAATAACCATTGTCTCATTTGTGTGAAATATCATACAATACCAGAATATTAGTGATGTGCGGGTCAGGTTTTTTTCATAACCCGCACGACCACAGCTCGCACGGAACGTAACCCGCTCGCGCCCGCGCCGCAGAACAATATACAAATCAATGAATCCGCCCGCCCCGCAACCCACATTTAAAAAATAATTCTGCCCTGTTACTATGGTGGTACAAATGACCCTGGGCAGATTGTTTTTATAGTGGCAGTGAATGGGGGGAGAGGGTATTTTCATTGCCTCATTATTGCAATTTAAAGTACCAAAGGAAAAACATCTAGGTGATATTAATAAAAATGGAAGACAAAGGTACAGTAGTTACATAGCAAAACAGGGGGTTTCCCCCAAAAATATATGTTTTAATTAGTTTAATCCTCTGGATCAGACAGAGGAGATAAATAGAAAGAGAAAGCGCAGTGCATTTTGGGTAGGAAAATGACAGCCAGCCTATAGTTCTACTAACATAATAGGCTGGCTTTCGTAATTCTGCCCATTTAAAATATATGTACCCAATCGTAACTCTTAGTTACATTGATAAGGTCCATGTGAACTAGTTTGTTGAAGCTTATTCATTATAATGAGCGAAATCGCTATCACCTCGCGCCGCCGTACTGAACGCTCGCCGTGCCGTGCAGAGCGGACCGTTGTTGAAAGCCTGAAGCAACATTCTCTCACTGCACAACTCCACCCCCGATAGCAAAAAGTGAATGATATTTTCTGGTTGGCCAGTCAGGGAGTCTCAGGGACCAATCAGAAGGCTGACAAACGGTCTATTGGGACGGTCCTCGCACCAAGGAGCGGAGGAGAAACCTCGCTCCTCTCTGGCTTATTTTAAAACTCGCTCGCTCATGCTCGTATTCAAACGTTGTATTCTTATTCTTATAGGCCTACTCTTATTAACTCATTTAGTGCCACCCTTTTTTCCACTAGAGGGCGCCCAGTGGCCATAGAAAATCCCATTTCCCATGCTGGTATATGCTGAAGCCCTGCAGCCATGACATGCCTGAACACTTTCCTTTGTGCATGTACAGGAAGAGGGTGAAGTTAGCTTGAAGTTAGCTATTGGCTACCAAGCATTTTAGAAGATCTATTTTCGGCAATTTAGCCACGATTAAACCTTGCACACCTCATGCATGGGAAAAAAAACAGAGAAGAATGAGCTCTAAAAAATCCAATGCAATCCTGGATTGCATTGGAGTGGATTTGTGCAGTTTGTTCACAGCTTTCAAACAAAAAAATCCGATTGGAAATCCGTTCAGGCATTCTTGAGATAATAGCCATTATGTTTTACATGTTATGTAAACAAACATGGCTGCCCTGTATGTTAGATGGGGTTGTATGGGGGTGGAACATGCAAAATCGTGATTGAAATCATGTTCACTAGATTTGATGGGGTCCAAAAAAAAAACAAAAAAAAAAAACTTTTTTTTTGATTTTTTGATTTTTTTATATCCCGAAGTAGTTCGGGATAGGCACTCTGGGATGCGATAATATATCCCGAACTAATTCGGGATAGGCACTCAATGAGTTAAGAATAAAAGGCAAATAATAACAGGTGATTATTCTTATTTATTTTTTGCACGTGAGAGTGGTGATAACCCGCCTGCCCGCCGCCCACCTGAAAAGGTCTGAAAACTTGACCACCCACCCGCTTGTGGGCGGGTTGGCGTGCGGGTGGGGGCACCGGGTCGGCCCGCGTAACACTACAGAATATTCAAAACAAACATTTGACTCCAATTGATTCCTCACACAGCATTGACTTGATATAGCAATAATAATAATGGAAAAATATATATATATATATATATATATATATATATATATATATATATATATATATTACACAGCAATTGTGGGAAAACTAAGACATTGTTAAAAAACACAATTCCGATTTTGGTCATTTTGGAAATAGGGCAAAAAATATATTTTTCTTCAATCTACATCTACTGTCTTGACACTCAAACCAAAATTGTTCTGTAGACCATAATCTACAAATTGGAAGTGAAAAATAAACTTTTACACAAATTGAAAATGACTGAGTGTCCAGGCACCCCACTATATAGGTTGTATTTCTACTGGGTCATAGACAATATTTCTGGTGGCCAACCTTTTATAACAGGGCAAATGCAGGTCACTTCCCTTTGCCCCTCGCAACATTTAGCAACGACAAACATATGAAACTTGTTGAAGCAGTAATTTGAACTCGGCAGCGTTTACCAGAACAATACCAACGTTTGTGCCATACAACCTGGTCTTAATCACATCATAGACAGCAGGTAATTAGACGATTTAAGCAACAGTAAGCAGCAGAAACAGCCAGTAACACCCAGGCCAGCTAGGCATAGCAAACACCAGAGGCATGGCAAGCAAGCGCAAGCAGCAAATCGGACAAGGCAGGAGGAAGAAGACATACTGAGCAGATTAAATGGGTTGGCAATGATCAGCTGACTAGCACGTCGAGTATCTGCCTGAACTAACTTCAGGCTTATTATTTATTTGTTTTGCAAATACTGTAAATATGTTTAGAAGATATTTACAAAATGAATAAATTAATAAAACTTACCTACTTGAAGTGTAGGTTGACTGACACTCCAAATGGAAAACGGAATGAAGCCTTTATTGAACTTGTACTGTTGCTGTTGTAACAAGTGATTTACAGTAGCCTACATGTGAGTTCCACGTGTCTGCTGTGTGTCTGTATGGGAGGGAGGAGAGGCGTACGGGAGAGAGAAGGACTTTCCCTTGAGGATAATAAAGATGTCTAATCTAATCTACAGCAGTCATGTCTGGGCATCAGGGAATGGGTGTCATTCATTTGTCAGCCAGTGGGGCCAGCAATGGACCAAAGGTTAGGTGGTTGTTACAGGAAGGTTCCCTCCCCGGATACACTCCCTGTGGCAGCAGGACTAATGTGGGCGTGGAGGTGAACAGCCACTTCTTATCCCTCCTCCCCCAGTTATCAACCCACCTGAGCTGGAGAGACATTACTGAACAAACACTCTATAGCACTGTTTCCCAAACAGTGGGTTACAAACCCATATATGGTTCAAGGACCAATTGTTTTTGAAAACGTAAAAATCCTGTGTTCTTTTCCTACATTTGAATAGATCATATTATGTTTCAAAAGATTTTAAAATAAACAAAAAAAAAACTAAGAAATTCCATAAAAGGGGCACACGCAGGCCTAGTGGTCCAGGCGCATACCACATAGGTTCTGATGCCTGACACCGCGTTGCACGTTCGAATTCCGATCCCAACGACCTTTGCTGAATGTCACTTCCCATGGCCTGCATGATGAAAATGCTTCATGAAAATGCACGTACGCATGTGTGCACATGCACGCACGCACGCACGCACGCACGCACGCACACACACACACACACACACACACACACACACACACACACACACACACACACACACACACACACACACACACACACACACACACACACACACCACATACCCATATACTGCATAAACACTAAAACATGCAATCATAATATGTTTGTGGAGAACAACAATATAAACTGTACATTCATCACCTGTCAGATGGCAACACAGTTCCCTAAAAGATTATCCTCCTTGCCAACTTCAGGTCATTGACTGTTATAAACGTTCCGCTTCATTGCTGTCCTTTGACCAGTGATATTCACAGTTTATAAATGAACAAATAGTGCGACGATTCGTAAGGATCAAAGCTAGTTCAGGGGGCGGTCCCAAGGGAGCGCGCGCGCGGAGGGGGGTGGGTCACTAGGTCCTGCCCCCCCCCTTACCCATAGTTCTTAGGGAAGTCAGATGGTGGGACTCAGTCTTGTTGCATAGCACTGCTGCTGCTACCACGCTGCAGTACACACACAAGTGCCACACTTGTTGCTTGCAGGTAGCTGTGCTGTTGCCCACCGCTTGGAGAGGGTGCCTAACTGGGCTGAGTATTTCTGGCTGTTTCTGCTATTTTACTATCGCTCAATTCATATTCTTAGCTGCCAAACTAAGAAGCTGTGTTATTGGCCAGGTTGTATGGGAAGTTTGAGATTGTTATTCTGGTAATCGCTGAATTCTAAACTGCTGTTTCAAGGTTCAGATTGCTTGCTTTCGTTGCTGGTGCCTAGCTGATTTCTGTACTTTCAGTTGTTTGTTGCTAAAGCTATTTCAAAGGTGCTACAGGCTTGCTAAAGTTGCTAAAGGTAAACTCAGTATCATAGAAGTTGGCTGTGGCTACGGGCTAAATGCTAACTTATTTCGTGCCCTGGTGGGCCTATACTGGGCTACCATGAGTTAAAGTAATCTCAGTTGTTGGGTTGTCGATATGTCAGTGCTTTGCAACGGCGCGGGCCGTATCAGCTAGCGCGGAACAACAGGTTTAATGTACAGTCAGCTAGGAGCTAGGTGGCTATTGCTAGCCGGCTATTTCGGTAAGGATGCTGTTAGCTGGTAAATAAATGGTTTCTGTCGCTTCTTGGACCACAGTAGGGCTGCTGCCAGTTACCGTGGCGTAGAAGCCCTCGCGGGATGAATTATTAAATACAGTAATCGCCTCTTTGAGAAGCCTATAAAGGATGTCTGTCTGCGTGGGCTCCTGAGAGGAGGAAACCCGCAAGCTCATAGGTGCCACAGTTTACGTGCAACAATGTTTTGCTTCCGCTAACGCAAGTCGTGCCTGTCTGTCCTGACGTCACCAGTTGAACTCGCTAGTGCATGCAGGGAATCGTAGTCTTCTCTATATGCTCGGTAGCTCCAGCTAAATATTCTCTTCTGCTACGGTAGGAGCCATCGTTCATTCCAGCCACGAGCTGTCTGTTGATGGTCGGCTAGCTTGCAACTCAGAACTCATGTAGCTAAAGAGGTTTGCTAACGTTCCGTAATGACTCTTCAAGCTGCCTATTCCATGGGGGTTGCGTGTGTCCGTGGTCAGCAGCTACCTAGCATACAGGCTAGCAGAGGGTAACGTCACGAAGCGAAGGGTGGCGCACGGTCTGCGCATTCTGAGCACATAGGTAATGTGGCTCTCTCTAGCATTTAACCTCCAGGTCATCTGGTCCGTTACGATTCTTTTTCGTTATTATATTATTTTGTGTGCACGCGCAGTTCATAGGGCAGGGATGCGCATGTATTATCCATGTCTATGCCTCGCTTGTGCGCACTGTACAAGCTTAGCATACAGGCTTCGTTTGCTGTTCATGAGGATCTTGCCTGGTCTCGGTTAATGCTAGCTTTGCCCAAGCTGCGGCTGCCTGCTGGCATAGCAGCTGATGATGGTTGCCGATGCTACTCTGGTGAAAACGCTAACATCTGTTTATGTTTGCAGCTCGGGCCAGAAACTGCCGCGTGTCTGTTGGCATCAGGGCGGCGTCGAGTGTGGCAGCGTTGAAGTCATTGGATACTATCCTCTATCGAGCTGCCGTATTGTTTCAATCTAAGGTTATAGTTCTGGGTCTCTGCGTATCGCACTGTATGTCCTTGCGGTGTTTCCGTAGCTGCGGCACTCGAGCTAATAATTACAGCTAAGGCTACTGCTAGTGAAAAATGACGAGTTGTTTATCTTTACAATCACATTAAAGCGGCCACAGGACTGTTGCATCATGTTCACCATTGCAGCTCCAGGATAAAGGCTGCTAACGCCATGCTTTCTTTTCAGCTCAGGCTAAAGTGCTACATGTCTGTTGCTGCAGCTCACGCCAAAGCGAATACTTGTTGGTTGCTAACATTCTGTTTGTTATTTCAGCGCCAAGCCGGAGTGGCTGCAGGCCCACTGCTACGTCATCAGGTTATCATGGCAGCTTTATGCTAAAGCGGCTACATGTTCCACTAATCGTGTTTTACTTTTTAGCTTCTTGCTGCGGCTGCTACATGTCTAAATGCTAACATAATTTCTATCCTTTCAGCTCATGCTGGAGCTGCTGCATAGCTGCTACTACAGCAGGTCGCCATAGCAGCATGGCGCTGCAGCTGCTGAGGTTTTCTGCTAACAGATTTATCATTACAGCTCCAGGCCGGAGCTGCGGCATGCCCCCGCCACGGCATCAGAATAGCATGGCAGCTTTATGCTAAAGCTGCTACATGTTCCACTAAATCGCGTTTTTCTTTATAGCTTCGGGCCACGGCTGCTACATGTTGCTGCTAACATCAGGTTTGTCCTTTCAGCTTCTTGCCGGAGCCGCTGCATAGCGGCTGCTACAGCATGCCATCATTGCAGCGTCGCGCTGCAGCGGCTGAGTGTTTTCTGCTAACATGTTTATCTTTATAGTTTCGTCCACTACTGCATAATTCCATGAGACCAGTCAGGAGTCGGTTAGCACTGGAGAGGGCATTGCTACTACAGCTTCCGCTACTTCTGCCGCTACCATGAGCTGCCCGCCTGCCCGCCCTCCCGCCCGCATGCCTGCCCGGCTGCCCGCCTGCACGCGCCATATTCAGCAGACGGAAGTGGCCTACCGCCAGCCCGCCGCCGCCTGCCTTCCCGCCCGCCTGCCTTCCCACCTGCCTGTCGGCCCTCCCGTCCGGCTGCCCGCCCGCCCGCTACAGCATCAGTTAATGCTATTACTGCTGCTACCATGAGCATGATCCAGCGCTGCGTCGTGCTGGAAGCCTGTGGTGCCGGCCCATCTTCCGGAGGCGCTGTCAGGCTGCGACCGTCGTCGCCACCGCCAGGTCGCAAGGGAACATGGGAAGCTGCAGTTCCAGCACCAGCGGTGGGAACTCCATTCCTCTCGCCAGCTGCAGCTTTCCCAGATGCCCTGAGGAGCCACACTCTAGCAGGTAAATAGCAACGCATTTGCTTGTTCGATTCTGTGAGCGTTCAGCCGCTCTCTAAGCTTGCTAATAATAGGCATCCATAGTTGGATAGCAGCGACTTACTTGTACTGAATGTTGGGCTTTAGCCGCTCTCTAGGCTTGCATAGCTTGCCTTTAAAGGTCAAGACGGGTATCTCGTGGAGATTCTCATATGTGCAGCAGCAGACTCTGCAGCAGAGCGCTCCGTGGGCTGCGAAAATCTTCTCTGTGATCCTAAAAGTCAGCGACCTTAGGCGTGGTTTCATTGTTATGGTCAGCTAAAGCTAAGATGGTTATTTCTGCGGCAAGCACATGCGGTCACCAAGGCCAGGCTTAAGATGCGACTAGCACATGGCCTCTGAAGATTGCAGCTCGCAGTTTAAGCAGGGAAGGTACACCAGTGTCAGTCGCAGAACTAACTCTCCTTTCTGTCCTTTCATGTCCATGCTGAACACCGGGCTGTCTGCCCGACGTCCTCGTCTCACGACCCCCGGAGAGAGCTGCCAGATTTGCGGCCCGCCCCTCTTCACTCTGCATTCTCTCCGGATCGGAGCAGCCACACCACCAGCACTTCTGGTGCCCTCAGCTAACTCAAGATCCTGCACGCCAAGCTATCAAGCACACAACACAGGACTGACCGAAGCGTAATGGTTCCAAGCTGGAGTTGGACGCGTTTCAGTTAACGCTTCTGCTGCTGATGCTAATAGTGCTGCAGGCACTATTAGCAGGGTTGTTCCATAGGGTTCATTTTGCTGCTTCTGCTGCGTTACTCGGGGCACGCGCCCCTGATAGGTTGCGTGTTTTATTTGCTGCTTCTGTTGCGTTACTCGGGGCACGCGCCCCTGATAGGTTGCGGGCCACGATAAATATTACGCTTTAATATTTCAATCTTGCAAAAGCTAGGTGGTTGCTGGGGTGTTAGTTAGGTAGGATGTGAAGCTGTATGGCGCTGTAGTTATATGAATTAAAGGTTTCATCGCTGCTTCTGGTTCTGCTGTCTATATATATATACGTCCATGTTGCTGCTCCCGCTTTTCTCTAGGGTGTTTTAGTATGGCTTCAGTCAGATTGCAGTATATCGTTATAGTCAGCAGTACCACCTTCCTCACCGTTGGTTCGGTCTGCCAGCTGCTAACATTCTTAATTATTAAATTGCTTTAGCAGTACTTATAGCGTTTTTGGCAAGCTGCCAATATCATTGCTTAGTATTTTGCCTTAGTAATATTCGCTCTGCCAGATGCTAATATGCTTAATTATTATATTTTTGCGTTAGCAGGAAAGGCAGTTCATAGTTTGCCCCGCAGTAATGATAACTTAATCGCTAGAGTCACAGCAGAGCTGCCTTCCTCGCAGTTGGCTAGCACTGGCATGGGATTCTGAGATTTTGGCGTGCTTTGGGGGTTTGTAGTTTTGGGGGGTATCGGGCCAGGGCTCGCTGTAACTAAATTATGCCCTCGATGCTCATGGTAACATGAGGATCGTGGGTTCAGCGAGCCATGGCCCGAGGCAGAACCCCATGCCAAACCATGCTAACTTAGGCTATAGATTCTATGCTGTCTTATAGTAGAGCTAAGGTAGGCTGCCAATACTATGCGCTTAGATATAGGCTTAGATTCTATGCTGTCTCTATAGTAGGGTGCTCAATATGCCATGCTGTGTGATGCTTGCTTTCTGCCTTCATTCTGGTCAATAAAGTATATCTTAACCCAAGTGATCGTCTCCTGAAATAGTGCGACGATTCGTAAGGATCAAAGCTAGTTCAGGGGGCGGTCCCAAGGGAGCGCGCGCGCGGAGGGGGGTGGGTCACTAGGTCCTGCCCCCCCCCTTACCCATAGTTCTTAGGGAAGTCAGATGGTGGGACTCAGTCTTGTTGCATAGCACTGCCCCGCCACCACCCCAGCGCCACCTTCAGGTTCTGCCTTTGATCCCCCTCGGGGGGTATCGGGCCAGGGCTCGCTGTAACTAAATTATGCCCTCGATGCTCATGGTAACATGAGGATCGTGGGTTCAGCGAGCCATGGCCCGAGGCAGAACCCCATGCCAAACCATGCTAACTTAGGCTATAGATTCTATGCTGTCTTATAGTAGAGCTAAGGTAGGCTGCCAATACTATGCGCTTAGATATAGGCTTAGATTCTATGCTGTCTCTATAGTAGGGTGCTCAATATGCCATGCTGTGTGATGCTTGCTTTCTGCCTTCATTCTGGTCAATAAAGTATATCTTAACCCAAGTGATCGTCTCCTGAATTACTTGTTTACAATAAGCCTGTTGTGACCTTGCATGTTAACAGTTTTCCTGTCAGTCCACTGTCCTATCAATAAAGGCATAAAGGCCCAAAAAACAAATCTTACAAAATATATAATTACAGTATATTGTCTGTCTTATGTCAAACTGTCAGCAGAAGATACTGTCTTATGACTTTTATAACAGTCAATGACCTGAAGTTGGCAAGGAAGATCACCTTTTAGCCACTGTGTTGCTTTCCGACAATGATAAAGGTTAGCAATTTATTTTGTTGTCCTCCACAAGAGCTTTGATATTATGCTTTTAGTGTTTGAATATGCTTTGATCTTTTAATGGTCTTCACTATTTTTGTGGTTTTATGTCATATTTCCCCAAACACTATAACGATAACGGTAAAGATACACTTAAATCAGATGGCAACGTCCACACAACAACAATACATACAATTAAAGCTGAACTATATAGTTATTGTTATGACCGGCCCTATAAACCTCCTCGATAGTTTTGGCACCAGTGAAGCAGAACACAACATCATCATCCCCACTAGTCTTGGGACCCCTGAGACACCAAAGGGTTGATCCAAGTAGGCTTCAAAAGTACTTTCAAAAGTACAGGCGTACAGAGTACAGAGTGTAAATTATCAAAGACTTGATTTGACAGCATCAATGGTAATGAATAAAGCATCCTGCAAGGTATGCTGGTGAATGTTTGCTGTGATGCATCATGGTAAATGTAGTCTGTCAGACTGACAGCATAGGGCAACAGTCTTGTAACATCAGAACTATGGATGTTTATATTTGACAACAGACTATGGTCCTTTGACTATGACGGACTAACAGTTAATGGCATAATGTTGCTCTATCTGTATTTCTTTGTTGATGCTATTTGTTTTATGTGGATATATGCACTTAGCAAACATTTTTTTTCTTTTTTATCAATTCTTTAAAAACATTTCCATAACATGAGTGAATGAAGATTACAGACATACATATGAATTGAATAAGAAAAAGTAAAACATTAATCAAAAGAAAAAGACAAATTACAGACAAACAACACAAACAATAACAAGACAAGAAAAGAAAAGAAAAAAAAGGAAAAAAAAAACAATAAAAATAAAGAATGCGAAGATATGATATCGATACTAAAGATTGTTGAAAGTTTTGAGGCAAAGTTGAAAGTACATACATACATAAACAATAAACAAAGAAACAAACATTATATGAAGTGTCAGTCTGTCTGTCAGTCTGTCTGTCTGTCTGGACCTACAGAGTGTTGCCATGGTAATACCCTGCGTCCAAACCAAAGCCGGTACGGCTGTGCACGCACATGGCCACTCAACTCGCACAAACGCGCTGACATGAGTGGTCCACCTCGAACAGAGACAAATAGGTATGTGTGGACATGACAAAAAATATATAGCCTACTACTGTTCATTTACTTGTCAAATGTCAAGTTGAGTACTCTCTGTCTCTCTCTCTCTCTCTCTCTCTCTCTCTCACCTCTTTCTCTCTCTCACCTCTCTCTCTCTCTCTCTCTCTCTCTCTCTCTCTCTCCTCTCTCTCTCTCACATGTGACGCGTCTATGGAGCAGACGTTGTAGGCGCAACGTGGAAAGGGACCTTCTGGCGTAGTGCAGATGGCTGCTACGGCGTCAGGTTGATCTATCGAGCGCTGATCATTTCCGGTTGCCGTTGTCATCTGCTGTCGCCGTACTAAGCTTAAATAGCCTATTATCATGTCTGTGCTGCTGTCCTGAACTGAACATTAGCGACCTTAAGCAACGCTACGGCAACGGCAGATGACAACGGTAACCAGAAATGATCCGCGCTCGATAGATAAACCTGCCGTCGCCGCAGCCGTCTCTACTACGGCAGAAGGTCCCTTCCCACGTAGCGCCTACTCCGTCTGCTGTGTGTACGCGTCGCCATAGTAACCAAATCGTTCAGTGAAAGGGGTGGGAACCCGTCGCCGCCGAGGCTTTGCTTAACCATTTTGATCGCTACGGCGATTACGTCATAGCAGCCGTAGTCCGCCTGGCGTTGCCGTCCTGAAAATTATCGAGCTTAAAGTGTTAGTTCACCTATTTCTTACATAAAGCTGTGTGAAATACTTGCCATTAAAACAGTGGTTAAAATGTATTAATTGATTACCAGAGTCCCGTGGTCAGAGTTCTTGTCAGTTTCCAATGAATATTAAGTAGTTCCAATGGGGTGGGGGCCATTTTGCGTGGCCCAATCATTGAAAATAGATTAATCCACAAAACTAGCGTAATTTGTATTGTTGGCCTATTTCTACCATATAGAGCGAGGTTTCGTTCTGATCAGCTGACTGCAAAGCACCTTTTTTGGGGGAAATACGTTGCAGCGGCGTAGTGATACTGGACACAAAAATCTATTTGGTAGGAATAGGTCAACAATACAAATGACGCTAGTTTTGTGGATTCATCTATTTTTAACGATTGGGCCATGAGCCCCTGCCAAATCACCGGAACTACTTTATATTCATCTAAAACAGACCAGAACTCTGACCACGGGACTCTGGTAATGAATTAATACATTTGTAACCACTATTTTAATGGCAAGTATTTCACACAGCTTCATGTCAAAAATAGGTGAACTAACACTTTAAAGTGATAGATCGCCTATTTATGAACCAAAGCTGTATTCATTACTCACCTGTACTGGAGTTGTAGCAAGAGCACTATTTGGTTAAAGGAGTGGCGACACCGGCCGAAATTTAACATTATGATACAGTAGGTCACGTGGTGTTTCTTCAAACAGTCTGAAAAGGAGGCGGGGCCATATCAGTTAGTAGTGAATGTATACTTAGCACACCTCGTACACCTTTTTTGACACCTTTTTTGAAGAAGACATGTACTTTTTTATCGGTCTAACCATTGATTTTATAGCGAATGCTACATAATTTTTACCCCTAGAACTGATAGTTTTAAAGTTGGTTTAGAAAGTCGGAAACACACCTCGGACAGCTTTTTTTGGGGCAGTTTCAAAAGATAATGATATGGATAATCGACTCCGCCCCTCCCCCCATATTAGCCCAATCAAATTAATTTATTTCAGTTACTGTACAGAAAGTACTACTTTCAGTACAGTAACTACAATAAATTAATTTGATTGGGTCATTTAACATGGGGGTACATGACATCATTAAAAAAATTAATTCGCTGTTTTGGCCTTGTCACTCCACCTTCAACTGAGTCCCGTGGACAGAGCTCTGGTAATTTTTATACTCCATAAAAAGTAGTTCCATTGAGTTGCCGGTCCCATTATTTTGTTATAAACTAATCCACAAAACTGCCGTCATTATTATTGTTGACATATTTCTACTTTATAGGGCAATGCTCATTCAACTTTGACCACTCTGTCACATGGTACTATTTCTTCTCTCGAGTAGATCACTGCGCCACCTCACGGCGTGTGCTCTGTGCTGCAGCACACGCACCCCCCATAACACGCTGTGTTGCGGTCGCTGCTGATCGCTCCTACTAGCCTTAGAAGCTTAGCTAACCTTTATCTGCGATTGCTAAGGGGGATATATCCACGCATTACTGGGTAAAAAACCTCTTCCACCGTTTCCCCTGGATAAAGGCATCAGACAATTTTGGCTTGTTAGAGCCAGCGAGCTTTCCTGTTCTTTTTAGCTCTGGTCCCGTATCTAACGCTAAGCTATGTCACTGGTGAGCACTTGCGCTCAGAGCCGCAGCAGCCCAGGCTGCTCAGCCTCTCGTCTGTAGTAAAAATAAATAATAATGTTGAAAGCCTACTCTCCTTAGTGGCAACACTTGTAGCCCCCCACCTCAGGTCTAAAATACACATTTGGTCCAGAAAAGAAAATATTTCACTGGAAATTTTTAGCTACTCCACACCGCCCTCTACAGATCTTGTCAATAGAAAAGTCCATTGACCAGATTTTGCCTTCGGGTGAAATATTTTCTTTTATGGCGATAAGTGCATTTTTGACGTGAAATGTAGACACAGATTGCCCCTACTACAGAAAGTAGGCTTTTTACTCTATGAAGACGTCTTTGTTTTGGTGAGAAGCGAAACTGTACTTTGTATTTTTACTACAGAGGAGAGGGTGTGCAGGCTTTCCTACGGTGCAAGGGCTCATCGGTGACATAGCGTTACGCTATGGACCAGAGCTACCGAGGGTAAAACAACAACATAGGAATAGCCTACATAACATTTATCGTCTGTACCATATGTTCTCAAAGTGGAATCCGGGGACTCCCAGGGCAGGGCCTTTGAGGGAATATAAGGGGGTCCCAGCTAAAATTATAGTTAGGACCGAAGGCAAGATTTTAGCTTCCAGGAGCGACCAGCTACAGTATGAGACTGCAGAGCTGCTTGTTTTGGAGGTGTGTGCTGCCACGGGATGTGCCGCCGCCCATTGAGTTGAATGCGGCGCAGGGATCTAGTCGAGAGAAGAAATATTACCAAACATGTGACAGAGTGGTCAAACTTGAATGAGCATTGCTCTATAAAGTAGAAATATGTCAACAATAATAATGACGGTGGTTTTGTGGATTAATTTATTACAAAATAATGGGACCGGCAACTCAATGGAACTACCGTAAATGCCGGAGTATTAGCCGCGGCTTTTTTCCCACGTTCTGAGCCCTGCGCTTTATAAACCGGTGCGGTCTATGTATGGATTGCTTTGGTCTGAACAGAGCACAGAGACACCGATCAGAATGAGGAAATGCTTGATGGGAAATGTAGTGTTTTTAATCCGCTTTCGCGCGAGGTGCAATAGAGTGACAGACTACAGCAGGTCCCGTTGTCATTTTCACTTTCGTTTCAGCACACACCATCAGTTTCATTTCACGCGAAAACTACTTCATTGCTTTTGTTTTTTGCACACGACACTATGGAAAACAGACGGAGGAGAAGTGCATACGATGCAGCGTTTAAGTTAAAAACAGTCGACGTGGCTTTAAAAGAAGGAAATAGGGCCGCTGCACGTACCTTTGGTGTCAATGAATCGATGGTGAGACGATGGAGACAACAGCGTGAGGAACTGACTCAATGCAAAAAGACGAAAAAAGCTTTCAGAGGTAATAAAAGCAGATGGCCAGAACTTGAAAACGTTCTTGAAGACTGGGTGAACACACAGAGAGCCGATGGCCGAGGTGTTTCCACCGTGCAGATCCGACTGAAAGCCAAAACAATTGCCACCGAAATGAACATTGGAGATTTTGGAGGTGGACCATCTTGGTGTCTCAGATTTATGAGACGAAAGGGCCTGTCCATCCGGGCGCGGACGACTCTGTGTCAGCAACTCCCTCCCGACTACGAGGAAAAGATTACAAACTTCCGAGAATACACACAAAGAAAGATAGGCGAAAATTCCATCGGACCGGACGAGATCATAAACATGGATGAAGTACCTTTGACGTTTGACCTGCCTCTCACTAGGACTGTGAACAAGAAAGGCGAAGCGTCCATCACATTGAAAACAACTGGCCATGAGAAAACACATTTCACTTGTGTTCTGAGCTGCACAGCGTCCGGGCTAAAGCTTCCACCAATGGTGATTTTTAAGAGGATGACTATGCCAAAAGAAACATTCCCCAAAAACATCGTGGTGAAAGTCAACAAGAAAGGGTGGATGATAGAAAGCTTAATGAAGGAATGGCTGACGGAGTGTTATGGCAAGCGACCAGGGGGGTTCTTTCACACAAAAAAAGCATTGCTCGTTTTGGACAGCATGAGGGCCCATATCACAGATTCTGTGAAAGCAGCCATCAAGAGAGCAAACTCCATTCCAGCTGTGATTCCAGGGGGCACAACGAAGCATTTGCAGCCTCTCGACATCAGTGTCAATCGCGCATTTAAAGTGCTACTACGAGTTCAGTGGGAGGCTTGGATGACTGACGGCGAAAAATCATTCACCAAAACTGGTCGCATGCGGAGAGCAACCTTTGCTCAAGTCTGCCAGTGGGTCCTGACAGCGTGGAACGGTGTGAAACAATCCACAATCACCAACGGGTTCCGAAAGGTAATTTCTGCTTTTTTGTAATTGATGTTATCCTATGTAAAGTAGCCTACTGTGTTCTATCCGTCTGTCTTTCAATGTTATATGAGTTACATAAAGTGGTTCATGGTTTAATTGACCGTACCAGTGATTTGTGCTGTCATGAAACTGTACTTTTTTCCTATTGCAAACTAACCGTAAACTCCTCTTCTTCAAGGCTGGACTGCTGCGTGATGAAGAGGACGGCGCAAATTCGCCTCGAGACGAAAGTGACACGGAGAGCGAGCCTGAGAGAGTGGTTGATGAGGCCATTCTGCAGATGTTCAATTCCGACACTGAAGACGAGGACTTTGTTGGATTTACTACGCAAGATGAAGATGAAGATGAAGATGAAGATCAATGACTTGGTTGATTTGCGAGACTGGATCATAATTTGATTTATGAGACTGGATCATTATTTGATTTACGAGAGGATCTTTATTGGTTTACGAGTGTAATCTATTGGTTACAAGAGGATCTTTTCATTGTTTGATGTACGAGTGGATCAATAGTCTATTTGATTTACGAGACGAGGATCTAGGACCTGGGTATGTTTGTTTTCTTTTTCGATATGTGAACATCATTACAGTCAGTACTAATGTTACAGTACTGATTCAATGTTTGAGGGGTTGCTTCTCTAGAACGTCACACGCACATCACTTAACACCTAGCCTACTATTCAGGTCTATATGCATACAGTAGGCTCATTTCTTTGTTAAAAAAACAGCCTGTTGTGACAAAGTGTTGGCGAGGTGTGAACTTGGGGGTTTGCGCATCAAAGACCCCTGCTGATAGGAAGGCGGGGTCGCGCGATGCAAGAGCAAGACTATTGCACTATACTATATTGCACTGTTACAGTATTATGGACCGTTCTTTTTGTCCAGTCTTGGTTTACTTTTAGGTTAATGCTGGCCCATTTAGAATGATGGCACAGCCGCCTGTTTTTCTTTTACTTAATCGTTATATTGCACTGTTACAGTATTGGTCATGGACCGTTCTTTTAGCCCAGTCTTGGTTTACTTTTAGGTTAATGCTGGCCCATTTAGAATGATGGCACAGCCGCCTGTTTTTCTTTGACTTTATCGTTATATTGCACTGTATTATGGTCATGGACCGTGCTTTACTTTTGGGTTAATGCTGGCCCATTTAGAATGATGGCACAGCCTCATATCTTTTTCTATCGTTATCGTTGTGTGAACTGTGAACATCATTACACTACAGTATTATGGGCCGTTCTTATCATTGCCTATATTGTTTTACTTGTGTGTTAATGCTGGGGTTAATAGGCCCATTTAGAATGATGTCACAGCCCCTGATTGTTATTCGTTATTGTCATAACGATGAATGTGAAACTTTTGCTTGTTGTTGTTGGCCAGTGAATAGCCTATGTGAATAAAAGGGAGGTTTCCCAAACAGCGATCTCTGTCCCGACAATCCCCTCTGTCAATCATCCTCTTTCTGTGTGCCGTTAATGTCCCACTTAACGTGGACAGCTGCGCCTTATAAACCGGTGCGCCCTGTATGTGTACACATCTGTTTTTCCTTCTAAAATGACCTGGTGCGCCTTATTTTCCGGTGCGCCTAATAGTCCAGCAATTACGGTAATGAGCACAAAAATGACCACAGCTTTGTCCACGGGACTCAGTTGACCAAATAGTGCCCTTGCTACAACTCCAGTACGGGTGAGTAATGAATACAGCTTCGGTTCATAAATAGGTGAACTATCACTTTAAGGTTCATGTTAACATGCAAGGTCACAATAAACTCATTATGGAATTCTGTAATCAAGTATACTGTTAGTTTTATTGACAGTCTATGTCATATTGTGATTATCAGGAAGGGCAGCTGTTAAGCAATACTTTTATAACAGTCAATGATCTGAAGTTGGCAAGAAAGATCACCTTTTAGCCCTGTGTTGCTGTCTGACAGATGATTAAAGTACAGTATATCTTATCCTCCACAAACAGATTGCATGCATTGATAAATTGTGAAACTTGTTTTTACTGTCTTGAGTTCTTGATTGCAGGTCACGGATAAGGTGAAAGAAGGAAGAGGCTGGCAGGGCACTGTGTGTCAGGAATCCTGCACTCTGGGAGCCAACACAAGGCACAGCTATGAGGGGAAAGACATGGAGCCAATGTGGCGTGACAGCAGAGCTCTGAAGCTAAACACAAGTGGGCAACAGAGGACGAGAACCATGAGATAATAAAGTCACGCCACTATGCGAGACAACAGAGGAGAATATATTTAGAACATCTTGAGTCTCACCTAAGGTTACACTTCCTAAAACGTAACATGAGGCTACATTTGTTCATTCTTACATCAAGGGTCCTACAGCCTGGGAACGTTCACACTTCAGACTTATAGCAGCATAAGAGAACATTAAACACATAGAAATGATAACTAAAAACACAGTATAGATTTATCTATCAATTCCCCCGCGTTAACATTTGTATGTGGTTCGGGTCTAGCACTTCGCAGTCAACCATCAGGGCCTCATTTCTGTTTTACCCAGTGGAATCATCAGGTTAGGGCAGTGTTTCTCAGTCTTTTTTGGCTTGAGTACCCCCTTTCCCAGATTTTTTAATCCAAGTACCCCCTTTACCCGACAACAACATTTTCCTTATAAAACTGAAATTAAAACCATAGTGGTATATGGTGCTATGATAACCCCCCTTTCAAGAATATAACATCACAAAAAAGAAGAAAGGGAGTGAGAGTTTCAAACGGTGCCTCCTGAACAGATTTATTTTCAACACTGTGGCCATAACATTTTAGTCCAGTTTTCATGTCAATAACTTAAATTCAAACAACATCCAAACACATTCCAGTTGCCTTTGTAATTTGGATTAACTATCAGGCTTCTGCAAGTGTCATCATCATTAAAGCTATACTGTGTAAGTTGCCCAACTAGTGGTCTGTAGCAGTATAGCAAACCGCGGTCGCGTCTGCTTTTTTCGGCCGTTTTTCGCAGGTTTTTCGCCGCGGACCGGGCCGTCAGACCACCGCGTCAGCCTCGCCTCGCCGAGACGATTTCAATGAGGTCTCCCGTGTCCCTCTAGGAGCAGCGGTTGGGGAGTTGCATGCTAGACTCCTCCAGTGTAAACACTGCAGTGTACTGTACTTCCTGAAGGCATGTTTCCTAAACCCACCAGAGAGCCCGGCAGTGTATGTGATTGGCCGGTAAGTGTATCATGTGTGTTACACACGCAGATTCTGCGATGTGAATTTCGCGCCAATTTTGGCGCGAAATTCGTCCCCCCTCACGGCTCATAGAAAACATATAAAGAGAAGGCTTTAGAAGCTGAAAATAACGGACTGGGGGTTCTAAAACTTTAGCGATTTAACAGTTAGGACAATTTTAAGATTTGTTTTATAAAAAAAGTTACATAGTACAACTTTAAACATAACAGTACAAGTTTTTTTCACCTTCTAATTCAATTGTACTTAATTATTTAACAAAGAATAATAATATCATGATTTATAGACTACTTCTATTTTTCTTTTGGGGGGGCATTTTCTGAGTACCCCCTGCAGTACCTCCACGTACCCCTAGGGGTACACGTACCCCCATTTGAGAAACACTGGGTTAGGGAGACCAGAGCCAAATATGTACAAAAGTCATACAAGGTCAAAACAAGAGGGTGGGTCAGTATAATTGTGTTGGCCTATGTCTTGGTGAGTTTAAGGACATGATTTTAAGCCGAGTAACTATGTGGATTACGAGAGTTAGGGTACAGGTCAGCCCATTCAGGCTGCTCATTATTGGCAGAGGTGGGATGGAGGACGGAGTCGAGGTCGATCATGAGGGTTTCACGTTTAGTATCAAAAAGATCATGGACAGAGCGTTTGACAAGTGGAAAGATACAGCATTTAAGTACAAGTAGGCACAACACCACGGGCACCAGTATTGGCAGAACGACTGACACTACCCAAGTCAACCATCCCCAGCCAAAACGACGAAGGTATGAGCCAAAGTCATCCGCCTGGGGAGGTTCACGGACAGCGTCACACATTCTGCCAATAGCATAAGTCACATTATCATAATTGTCATCAATGTGAAAACAGCACGAATCGAGGTTTAACACACGGCAAACACCACCATTCTTTGCCTCGATCATGTCAAGGACAAACCTGTTTTGAAGGACAGCTTCACGAATTTGAGACTCTTCAGAATTTAGTGCAGACACACTGGAGGTCGTTTTATTGGAGAGGAGAAGGACCTGGAGGGCTACAGCATTTATTTTTCTAAGAGCCACCACCACACCAGCGAAGGGAAATATTCCATTTCCAATGGTCTCTAACTGTGAGGACCAGGGATCTGTTAGCTTGTAGCCTTTGTAATCATCTGAGTGCAGGTCACGTGTGGAGCGGTGGTTGGGGTTTTGGTGACTCTCAGATCCTTCAGGTATGGCATACCCCGAAGTGAACCATGGCTGGATAACAACAACCCCGCCAACCATTTTTTGGCAGACTGACGAAGGCATGTTTTCCACAAATCCACATCATGTCAGCAGAGGAGGCCAGAGTAGTGAAGGGACAAGAGAAATTGAACACAGTGTTGTTTTGCCATGTGAAACTACAATTTGGTGCTGTTGACTCTTGGATAAAAACATTTAAATCATATAAAGAAAATCCAACGTGGTGTGCACCGGTCAGACTGCAAAAACATACTTCTGCCCTCCTGGCAGGAACCAGGAAGATTTCACCATGTGTTACAACGTCACCGGTGTCCTGACATGAGATATTGTGAGGAGGCAGGAGAGATGAATCACTAGACTGATAAGCGACGGAGATATGAAGAAGCATAAGCATTGAGTGGGGCAGGGAACAGTTAGCTGTACTTGTAAGGGCATCTTCATTGTGTAACGAGGAAATAATATGTGAGGTGAGAGGAATGACCATGAAGCGTTGTCTGATCTGGCGACAGACCCAGCAACTGAGTCCAGGGCTGTAAGTCCGATGGTGAAGAATAGCGTGGGCACAGGCAGTGTTATCATCACAGAGTTGTAAAGCACGACGGGCATGTATATTGGTGTCACTATGGTCAAGTAAGGAGTTTAAATCAATCTGATAGTCATGGTCATTAACAGGGGTCACGTCTTCGTCAGCCTGAAATAGGATTTTAATTACTTGAATAGGTGTTGGTTGTTTGGGGATTACCACTATAGTCATGTCTACACACCAGTCCGTTGTGGTCCAGTCAACACAGCATTTGTACTTTCCTTCGTCAGAGAGAGAAGCTGCAGTGACATAGACAGTAACGCCATTAGATTTAGGATGGCGCGTCATGGTCCAATAGGGAGGTTTATTTTTACCAACCTGGTAATTACCATGCGCAGTGCGTGTCACTAGAGCGTAAACCTTGGTGGCGGAGTAAACGTTAGCCCAATGATTACAAGGCTCTTTGCACAGGTACTTGTCATAGTCGGAATAGATATTGTAATTGGACCAGGGAAGAGGATTGCATTCAAAATGTCCCGGTTGGCCCTCACGGAGTTTGACAGTGATTGCCTGTGGTTTGGCAATGCAGGAGTGGGACAAACACCAGATGAACAGAAGAGCAGAATAAAGGCAGAAAGTTGGTCTAGAAATAAGGTTCGTGTCCATGATCCACATTGATCTGCAAACCTCTTTATGAAACAACAGTGGGATGTGAGACAAGCAGGAAGACCACGCCTAGTGCAAGCCCTCTTATTCTGCCTCCCTTTGTCACCCAATCTGAGTTCACTTTAAATGTTTGCAAATTCAATGTGTATCTATGGGGGAGGGTCAACTTTCAGAGGGGATGGAGATGGCTTCACGTGTCTTGCAGTGATCCAATCTGTGCGGCCCAAGACCTTTATGGCATGAGATGTGGTTAAGGTCACTTGGAACGGGCCTTCCCAGAGTGGTTTTCCCCAGGCTTGGTGACCTCCCTTAGTACGAGCCGCTGGTTTCAGGAGGACCCAGTCTCCAGGGGATAAGTTATGAGCAACAGCAACAGCATCTGAGAGATTGGAAACAATAGGTTTTGAGGACAAAAACTTTTTCATTTCATAAGCAATGCGGTTCATGGTGTCAGGAAAAGTTTGGTCATGTTTAGGCCTGTCCTCTAAAAATCGACGAATCGACGCGTCGCTTTAAGCCCCGGGAATCGACGCCAATTGTTTGAGTCGAGGAGTCGAAAATATATATTTTTTTATATCACCAGTTAGCCTACTACTGCAGTGCACTGCTGGACTGGTGTCATGTACTTCCAATTGAGAGATGTATCATGTAGCAATTGGCGAACAGTTATTTATTGTCTCGCACCAGCGTAGGGGTGAAAGTGAGACGGAACGGCCAGAACCGCCGCATCGTTAAAACATTCGGAGCCGGGACGGTGTTCCGTTAAGAGGAGAAGCACGCTCGTCGCTGTCAAAATCCCATATCAAATAACCTGCCACAGCACAAACGCACGTCCACAAAGTAATTAAACAATCTTCTAAAGTCAAATTAACATACACAAGTGTAGGCTACTAGTTACATTTTCTAATTAAAGTGCTTCTGAATTGTTCCAGACAGTGTTGTAAGTAATCCATGATGATGTTTGTTTCGCTGTGTTTGCGTCCACACTGACTGCTGGCTCTAGCTGGGAGCTGTGCCTCCCGCTTTTTATGATCCGTTTCTGAAATGAATCCGTTCTCGACACCGACTCATTACTCTGTCAGTGATCGGTGTCCCGCGACTGCGGACTGGATCCCATCGTTCATTTAAAAGAGCCGTTCAAGAGAGCGGAATCGTTCGCGAATGTCTCATCTCTACTGCACGGCAGTGCACCGAGACGGGGCAGAGTTGAACAGCGGAGATGTTTTATTTGTTTTAACGGTGTGTTGTACATTGCTATGCAGATAACGTTTGTGCTTGCGCACCGATATCACCGAAAACACTGTGTATTCAATTCATCTTAAAGGAGCTATAGTCAACTTTTTCATTGTAGGTGTACATCCTAGTCTACAGACTAGGATGTAAACAAAGTACGGGCCCTGTAAATGTAAACAAAGACAGGGCAAAGACATTTATGATTGGTAAAAACAGAATGTCATTTGACCTTTAAGTGAGCTATAAGTAAGAAAGCCCGTATCAGAGTCGGGTGAGGCTATCCACCGCGGTGTAGTGCTGTGTAGTCTTTTTGAGTCATAAAACTACAACGTTAACGCTCAAAAAGACTACACGGCACTACACCGCGGACCCGACTCTGATACGGGCTTAATAGTCCGTTATTGTCTCTCCAGGTCGGCAGAGGAAGTGTAGCGCCCAGGATTACATTAGGATAATTGACACTGGGTGAAACATGGGTTATAACATTGTGGGATAAAAACAAACAAACAAACAAACAAACAAATAAATAAATAAGAAGTATATTAATAAGAATCATATCAAGTTTGCTGCAATAAATAGGCATAGGCCTATATGCCATTGGCCGTTCAAATGTTTAATTGGCCCTTAATTATAAAGACCACCGGCTACTGCCGCCTGGGGAAATGCTGTTATTAGGCTACTTTATAATTTAAGCCCATCATTAATATTATTATTTGGATAAAGTATTACAACCATTAAAACATCATAATCAAGTTTGTATTGTGATCGGACACAAGCTGGTTTAGTGCCTGGAAGCATGCTGCTGTTGCTCATAGGACCTACTCTATGCTGCTGCTGCTCCTCGCATTCCTCGCAAGCCTCGCATCATAGTAAAATATAAAGACATAATATATAAGAGCTACTGGGCTCACAGCACGTCGCAACATGGCAGGTTGTGAGATTGTGTGTCTGACATTTAGATATGCAGAAACACTGTTGTACGGCAAAGGCTTCTCCAGTTTATCAGCGCTGTGTACGGGACTCTTGGTTCGCTCAGCGTCGGGGGTTTAGCTTTACTGTTATGACAAACAGAACCGGCTGGCGTGATCTGAAGAACCAAGCCGGACTCAGTTGACGATAATAAAACAGGGATCCAACCTTCTATGGGTCGTGGAATAACTTGGATACGAGCAAGCACAGTGACTGTCTGATCGTAACAATGGATTAAGTGCCAAGTGGTGAAAGTTGGTGACTTGGTGACAAGATTCACGATGCAGGCAAGTTGCTTGCACCATCGGCATCATGGCATAAAATTTACAAAACAAAACATTTTTGCATATTACGGTTGAATGAGATGTAAAAGCCCAAATCATTAATTGGTAGGCTACTGTACGAAAAAGTAGCCTAGTTTGGACCTCCTCTGGTCCTCTATTTCTGTAGCATAGAGCATATTGTTTTGGTTAAGTTGCAGACTTAAAAAGACATGCTGCACGGCAACCGGCAACTAAATCCTTCTTTCATGCATTTAAATTAATTTAGTCTACCGACAAAAATTGGTCGTCTGCATCTGTCATCCTCCAAGACTATCAAACCCACTGCGTCTCTGAGATGCGCCCTCTAGTGTTGGATGTGCATGGACCCAAACAATCCCAGAAACCTTCACGCATACCCAAAATGCATTGCGCAATATCCAAGATGGCGCTATTTGCGTACTGGCTTATGTACACATCGTTTTAGTAATAACTACTCCCGCCGCTCTGCTGCCACTCGCAACTGTTATTCCGCAGACGTCAGAAAAGTCCGCGAATGGCAGAGAAATCTGCGGGTGGACGCGAATTCTTCGATAAATTCCGTGATCGCGGAATCGCGGATTCCTGGGGGGACTAATAGGTGGAGGAACACTATCAATGCTTTATGCCCCATAGGGGGCCAAAGAGCATAAGTAAGTAACATGTATGTGTTAATTGAATGGTGTTTACATGTGTTTAGTGCTAAATATGAACCTTTTGCGGGAGCGATGTCCAACAGCTTGTTGCACTTTACTGAAGGCTTCCTTGTTGTGGCTGCACTTCAGGAATTTACCTTCCCAGAACAGAGTGTCGACAGTGAGGATGACATCTTCTCTGGTCACATGTTCACTGCTGTCACCTAGATAAGCTGGAGCATCATATATGTGACGCATCACCACCAGAATCACTGGTTTACCACCTTTCAAGGGAGAAGAAAAAAATATAAATTGAATAATTAATCTGTATGGATAATTTATACTGTACAATACATCAATGAACAACTCTTATAAAAACATTTCTCACTTGGAATCTTTCCCATTGCCTCCTGGACGTCAGTTCCAACACGTAAGGGGCTTGGGCAGAAAGCCATGATGTAGTCACTTTCCTTCACAGAATTCTTCTGAATCTGTCCTTTACGTTTAAGTTGTCTAATGAGTTTTTTATGGGCGCCATGGGTCTCTCCAGTCACAACAATGAAGAAATGGATCCCTGTTATCAAGATAGAGAGAATATACAGTATAAGGCTGTAGATCTTATTGAGGAAAAAGGTAAACATGTCTGCATTTATTCACAGAATTGACATGAAAGTTAATCAATCAATCAACCAACCAACCAACCAATCAATCAACAACCAACCAATCAATTAGTTTGGAGAAATCTCTATGAGCTGAAAGAGTGGAACCATATCCGGTAATCAAAATGGCCACCACTGCAATGTTCTATTGTGGATAATAAGACTGGAGATAATGCAGGGACTTTAGAAGGGTAATGTGTTCTGAACGTGTTGCAGCCGACCGACTGTGTTTTTTTGATAAACCAGACAGGAACAGCATGGTACAGTGCAGGTACAGTGCACGTGTGTAGTAGAGTAGGGCTGCGAATCTTTGGGTATCTCACGATTTGATTCAGAATCGATTCTTGGGGTCACGGTTCACGTTTTGTTTTCCCGATTCTTTCAAATCCAAACGATTCAAATTCAGAAACGATTATTTTCCGATGTAAAAATTATTCTTTATTCAAAACGATTCTCTATTCAAAACAATTCTCTATTCAATTCATATATCAGGATCTACTCCAGTCTGCTGGTATGAAAGCAGAGTACATTTACATAGCTTTTATAATTGTAAAGGTTTTATCAACTTATTGCAATAATGTAAACAAGACAACATGTGTAATTTATTCAAGCTTACACACATTCTTTTTAACTTGTACAAACTATCCAATAAATTATCGTAATAAAAGAATCATAATAAAAAATCATGAAATAAAAATCATAGAAATCATAATATCTAATAAATAATATGTAATAAAAAAATATATTTTTGGAAAATGAGAATAGATTCTGAATCTTACCATGTTAGAAACACGATTCGAATTCGAAACGATTTTTTCCTTCACCCCTAATAGTAGAGTATACTAGTAAGACGCCTCAGGGCAACATAAAGGGAGAGGTCGTGCCAATTCTTGGCCATCTGGCCAGTGATGTATATCGGACCAGTTACCCATATATGGAGACCCCTGTATGATAGTCAACAATGTTATGTTAAAACATGCCCATATATGGGCATTACCAAATATGGGCATTCCCAGATATGCGCTTAATATTGATGACATGGGGACAGCGATCTCCATATATGGGCATAAAAGGGACATCAAGCTAGAGCTTGATGTCAGAGCGGTAAACCCATTCTGTTAAGAGTGGTTCCCCTGACATCACAGTGACATCATAATGCAGGGACTTTAGAAGGGTAATGTGTTCTGAACGTGTTGCAGCCGACCGACTGTGTTTTTTTGATAAACCAGACAGGAACAGCATGGTACAGTGCAGGTACAGTGCACGTGTGTAGTAGAGTAGGGCTGCGAATCTTTGGGTATCTCACGATTTGATTCAGAATCGATTCTTGGGGTCACGGTTCACGTTTTGTTTTCCCGATTCTTTCAAATCCAAACGATTCAAATTCAGAAACGATTATTTTCCGATGTAAAAATTATTCTTTATTCAAAACGATTCTCTATTCAAAACAATTCTCTATTCAATTCATATATCAGGATCTACTCCAGTCTGCTGGTATGAAAGCAGAGTACATTTACATAGCTTTTATAATTGTAAAGGTTTTATCAACTTATTGCAATAATGTAAACAAGACAACATGTGTAATTTATTCAAGCTTACACACATTCTTTTTAACTTGTACAAACTATCCAATAAATTATCGTAATAAAAGAATCATAATAAAAAATCATGAAATAAAAATCATAGAAATCATAATATCTAATAAATAATATGTAATAAAAAAATATATTTTTGGAAAATGAGAATAGATTCTGAATCTTACCATGTTAGAAACACGATTCGAATTCGAAACGATTTTTTCCTTCACCCCTAATAGTAGAGTATACTAGTAAGACGCCTCAGGGCAACATAAAGGGAGAGGTCGTGCCAATTCTTGGCCATCTGGCCAGTGATGTATATCGGACCAGTTACCCATATATGGAGACCCCTGTATGATAGTCAACAATGTTATGTTAAAACATGCCCATATATGGGCATTACCAAATATGGGCATTCCCAGATATGCGCTTAATATTGATGACATGGGGACAGCGATCTCCATATATGGGCATAAAAGGGACATCAAGCTAGAGCTTGATGTCAGAGCGGTAAACCCATTCTGTTAAGAGTGGTTCCCCTGACATCACAGTGACATCAGAGCATGATGTCGGAGCGACAAACCCATTGAACCACAGACAAACCCATAGAACCACAGTGTCAGGCGTGACGTACGGACAGACAGTGATACGCGGGCAAGATGTGCCAGGACATGACGTAATTAAAATATAGTCCTGACCCAACATTACAATACTGCACGAGAGCAATACAGTAGTCTGCTGGTAACAGTAGCCTACTGAGAGAGAAATGATCAAACTCAGTCAATGTCTCCTAAATTATTTGCGACCGAAGGTAGCAGTTTACTATGAGAATCGGCACAATGTCTGTGTCTGTCCATCCGTCCGTCCGGGTACACTTTTTTACGGTCGATGGGTTTGCCGCTATGACATCATGCTGACTCTCATGCTCTGACATCACTGTGATTTCATGGGAACAAAATCCCTTTCATGCCCATATATGGAGATCCCTGTGATGCCAGGGGAACCAAATCCCTTTTATGCCCATATGGAGATTCCTGATGTCATCAATATTAAGCCTATAGCTGTGAATGTCTATGGGTACCAGGGGTCTCCATTGGGTGGCCCTTTAGGGCGAGGTCGCTTTTCGCCCTCAGGCGTCTTACTGGTAGTTTTGTTACATTTCAAATATTTACAGTAGATCAGAATCTAATCTGAGCCCAAGGTTTCTGAGCTACTCCTTTGTGTTGAGACGACAATTTCTCTCTCAGATCCTTATGCCCAAATAAATTACCAACCATCACATTCTTTACAGTTTCATACACCACAAACTGTGATGTATGAAACTATTAACAACACATTACTGCTTCTTTAATAAACACACACTGCCCACAACCTGTGACCAATGCTGTGTTAAGAGCTCAAGACTAAATAAATAAACACATGCACATGCACGCACGTGTGCGCGCGCACACACACACACACACACACACACACACACACGCACGCACGCACGCACGCACACACACAGACACACAGATTATACACATATTATATTGTATTAACATACTCTACCATATCGATAAAATGTTATTCATTTAGAAAAAGTTACCACTTTAATTGAATTGTCACAGTGTCACATATTCTTACAGTGTGGCGTGTTTGGCTCTGACATGATTCTGAGGAACAGACAAATAAACAGACAGACAATAACATCAGATTAAATGATTACCAGAAAAGCAAATCAGTACAAATAGGACGACCATGGACATCAAAGTATCAGAATAAGGTTGTTGTTTTATACTGACATAGGCTATTATAACATAATTTTAAAGGCAAGTGATGCGGTTTCCTAGATGAAAGCCACTGACTCGGTATGAGAAGTCTACTCGCAAAAGCATAATGATTTCTCTCACCTGGTCTCCTCAATTGTGTCTAATAGTCCTATGTACCACTTCAGCCTGTCGAATGTAAGAACTGATTATTTCACATGCTTCTAGTCCACTCTGCAAGGCTCCTCCCCTACTGATAGTCCGGGAGCCAGCCCAGTAAGGGCGAGTGCCAAAGTCCGTAAAGTATATTCAGCCGGCCGGCCTGTAGTACCTCGGACGGCCGCTAGTAAATTTAGACGGCCGGTGCTATATCCGGTACATTAGGCCGGTACATTAGGCCCCAGCGTGCCATATGAGTGGCCCCTGGGGGCCCCTGTGCCAAAGGCGCACGTACCGTTGCTCAGATCTGCACCAAATATGGCACAAACACTGTCCAGGGGTCTACATGACAATAGTCACACCAGGGGCAACCTCACAGGCCTCATCAGGGGCCCCAGTGTACCATATCAGAAATTAAATGATGTAAATGTATAAAATAATTCACTAAAATTACATACATTGTCAGTGTCACACACGTATGAATCCTGACACATAGGGGTAAGTAGCAAAATAGGATTCTAGTGCTTGCTACCAATGTATTTTAAGATATCACCCACAACATCCACAGAAACACAAAGAAAATGCTGTCCCCTTGACACATTCTCATCAAATATGATCATTTTCAAGCAGTTAATGGTGATAATAATTACCTCTCCTGTATATATATAACTTCCCACATTCATAAGCTTCAAT
Source organism: Nannobrachium achirus (assembly GCF_963921795.1). Classification (NCBI taxonomy): domain Eukaryota; kingdom Metazoa; phylum Chordata; class Actinopteri; order Myctophiformes; family Myctophidae; genus Nannobrachium; species Nannobrachium achirus. Next base: position 103,638 of record NW_027664954.1, read on the forward strand.
TTGAGCCCAATATGATCTTCTCATCTTGAGAATTACTTTTTCTGTAGCCAAAATACTGCACTATACCTCAAATCTGAGAAAAATATAACATTCAGTCAGTAGCTTTACAGAAGCCAGAAACTAACAATGGGTTCACAAGTACTGTTATTTGAAGTTATAAACATGAGAAAGTAATGCTAGGAAGGAAGCAAATATTTTTAAATGGCATTAAAAAATATGTTTGATATGCGCAAAATGTTGTTGCAATACAATAATAATACAGTATAGCATAAGTTCCCCCGTGGGATAAGATAGATATGTAAAAATAAATAGCTGCATGAGTCACTGTACTGCATCTGGACAACTGTAGTGCATCTATAGACCAATGTACGCTTGACGCTACGCTTGCCTAGCCAGTTAAACCACTCTTCATGATTAAGAAAATGTATTTTTCCCTAACTGGAATGATTGTACCGACTCTCTGAAACGAACTAACGCCACTCTTCTCTGGTCCCTATTTTTACAGGCAGTAAAAAGACATCCTGCAGTAAGCTGGCCGGGCCCAACACGGTCAAACTCCAGCCACAGAACCAAACGTGAGTTAATTATTACCTACGTTTTGCCTACTATTACTTCTACTACTACTACCACTACAACTTTGGGGTACTTTTTTACCAAACTTATGGAAGAGTGGGGTAGTGATACAAAAACTGCAATTTCTTAAAATTAATTAAAAAATAAATACAAATGCAAATGGCCTCATGTCACCGACATGTTTTATGAGGAATACCTGGAATATGGGGTAATTTTTTTACCCCACTTATGCATCTAAGGGTTTTTAACATGGATCAATCATGTTCTTATAAACGCTGTGACTGGCTCTATCGGGAAACGTGTGCTTGCATTTTGCCAAGAGAAAAGTTGTATTGTTTAATTGATATTAATTTATTAGCAAATTCATTTCCCTATTGACTTATAATGGGAGTCAAGTTCAAGTATTTTTCTCTCAGAAACCGTAAGGGCTAAAGTTACAACACTTGGAGGAGAGTTTCATTATAATTACGACAATTAATTGAAAAATAATTACATCAACCAGCCTTATGGTGGCACTATAACAGCCCACTTTACGTTTCGGCCAATAACTCTTGAACCGTCATGACACGCATCTCTCCATATAGGCCACACCCATTTGTGTCAGGATAGATTTTCCGCCATTTTGAATTTTCTTCAAAACACACTTTTTGCTCCTTTTCCTACATATTTTCACAAAAATCCGTACAAATGATCTCTGGACCCATGCGATAAACATATTGCCGTGAAAGGCCCAAGAACACGTGGCGCGCTTTTCACATTGGCCTATTATAGCGCCACCAGGAGGCCAAAAAATCCTACCTGACCTGCCTGAGACCTGTTCTTGGAAGAACACTGCTTCTAGTGTTTCTTTGGATTTCTTTTCCCACTTTTCTTGCGTTTCTTGCTTTTTTCCACTGCTTTTTTCCTTTCCTACTTTTTCCTGGCAGGGCCACTTTATCCCTGTTTGCAGCTATATATATATATAATCAGTGTTTTGGTGTCTACCCAGGGGGCAAACCCCCTTTTTTAAAGACCTGCATTTGCCCCGTTATAAAAGGTTAGCCACAGAAGTATTATATATGACCCAGTAGGAACACAACCTATATGGACACCATGGTCAACTTGCTGCTGGTAATCCAATATGACCACTTCAAATATTGCCCCCTATCAGAAAATAGCATTGGTGATAACTTTTCAACCAGATGGGCTAGAAATGTAAACTTAGTGTCTATTTCATGGTTTCACAGCATGAGGAACTCAATGGCATACTTATCTTTATGATTGGGTGTGTCTGGACCTTCCAAGATGGACACCACCCTGAAAATGAGCTTCACTATGAATGTTACAGTGACAGCTGGCTGTTATGGCAAAACGTCTACTTTTTAAGCACTATGAACACATTTGGTCAGTTTCAGCTTTCATTTCTATGTTGTCAATATGGCTGCAGTAATAGATAATGTAGGGTATTTTCCCTCAGATTCTATCAGTTGTGCGGATGATTGCAGAGACAACTCTGAGAAAACGCCCACAATGTATCTTAAAGATGACATTTTAATTCATCACATATTTCTGAACCACCTACTCCCAAGTGTTTCATGTCAGCAAAAGACATACAGAAGTTTAGGTCTCTTGAGCACATTTGAAGTTGGAGAGTCTACTCTAGAGACTTCACCCTAACCCTGGCTGAAGACCTTTCACTTGTGTGGCACCTAGGGAAAATAGCTTCAACATCACAGTTGCTGAATGCTCCTCCAGATGCTGAAGTGGGTTTAGCTGGCTTTTCAGCATTCGGTGCAAATTTCCACCCACATAGTGACAGGCTAGCATTATTGGCTAACTTCCACTCATCCCAGCATGGCCAACTGATCCTTCTTTCCTCAGAAAGAAGGATAGCTAAATAAGCACACCATTATCACTGGAGATCAGGCTACATATGAACTCAAAGCTGCCATCAGAAACAAGCATCAAGATGAGTGTGGTTGCTGGGAGGCTTCCACCAAGCTCACAACTAAATAAAGGCTATTTGCAAGATTATCAGGGATGCAGGGGCAGAGGATGTTCTTGTAGCAGCAAGTCTCTGTCAGGAAGGAACTGCCAAGATGATGTTTGTTGAAAAGGCTGAATACTAACAAACTTTACATGCCCTCAAGGTCCTCAGTGAAGCCATGTGGCGCCTGCTCTGGGAAGCCTGGGAGCCACAAGTTGAGTCGGTCTTGAAGATCCTGTTTGAGAAAGAGATAACTGGCACTCAGAAGTTAGAAATGTTCCAGGCGAGGCACCCAGAGATGGCAGTCCTAGGAGAGCAGATGCTGCTTTTTCAGGAATCATTGAATGGGCAATCAACAGCAGTCCTCTGGGCAAACTTCCTGGAGATGTCAGATATTCTTCAAAGGAAGGTGACTGGACAGGACATCTCTGTGAATCAACAAGAATGCTACCCTACCTCACTTCACCAGGCCACTACAAGTACAGGCAGCAATCTTTACCTCTGTATTTGTCTTAGATGAAGACATGACCAGAAACAGCTTCAGAGGTACATGAAGCATTGTTGGCAGACGAGCAGATGGCAGCCAAATGCAGCCAACAGTGTTTCTCTTGACATGCTATTGGAGCAGACCTATAATGTTGATGCCAAGGAAGCAAGCGGTCTGGATGGCATTACACTCAGCCCTGTCTCTGCAGAGCTCAAGTCTATGCTCCACCTCCTCTCCGCCAAACCACACCATGAGTCTGGTCGGAGTTAAGGGCGGAGTTTGCAAATAAAACATTTGAGAGCCACTAGTACTGGTTGGACTCCAAATATGCCAACATGTCACAGTAAGTAAGTGTCATAAATATTCTGAAGAAAACCTGTAGACTTTCCATTCATTAATTGGGTCTTATGATCAAAAATAAGAACATTAATATAGCTGCAAGCAGCGATAAAGTGGCCAAGGCATAAAAAGCAGGAAAGCAAAAAGGCATCAAGGGAAAGCAAAGAAGAATATCAAAGAAAAACTAGAAGCAGTGTTCTTCCGAACAGGACTCCGGCAGGTCAGGTAGGTTTTTTTTGGCCTACTATAATAGGCCAAAGTGAAAAGGGTGCCACGTGTTCTTGGGCCTTTCACAGCAATCGGACGCTGCATGCGGGATTTGAAGCATTTTGCTAGTATGTCGCAGGGAGTTACTCCCAATCCAACCCTTGATGCTGAGTTTCAAGCAGGGAGGCACTGGGTCCCATTTTTTAGAATCTTTGGTATGACGCGACCCAGGTTTGAACCCGGATCTCCCAGTCTTAGGGCCGACACTCAAACCACTAGGCCACTGAGCTGGTACATGATATCATTGCAATCCTTGGAAATCACAACATAGGTGTAGACATGACAGTTTGTATTATAATGCTTGTTTCAGGATTTATGATGCATAATACATTATTTAGTAATGGCGGATATTCAAATACGCATCAAGGCGGGTCACACATAATGGACGTGTAATTTTTCTAAAAAAAGAAAAGAAAAAAGAAAAAGTTTCATGTAATGTACTTGACGCCTTCTTTCAAAATGATATAGCGCCCCCCTTTGGCCAATTGGGGTAAGATTGGTTTCAGTGATATTTGGACTAACCCTCTACAGTAGTTCATCATGAAAACTTTACTTTGCATGTATGTTTTAGAGGCAGAAGAATAATTTGCATAAAACTTGCAATATTCATTGAATTATTAAAAAAGCATGTTTACATTTTTAAAAAATCCGATCTGACAGATCTTTAGATATTGGTCCAAAGTTCATGTAAAAAAAGTTCCGTGCACGTGACGCGAAAGTTCCGGAATAAAAGCGGGTTTAAGTGTTTTACAAACTGCTCCAAATGTCGGAAAATCTAAGGGCGGAGCTTACTTAACAAAGACACAGATGTCTTCAGCTTGAGTCAAGGCACGCGTGTAAGCAAGTTGCACGTCTTCAAACGAAACGAGGCATGACTTATGCCCCTTTAAAGTTTGAGTTTTCAAACGCTTCGTATAGCCCCCCCCTTTGGCCAATTGGAGTAAGATTGCTTTCAGTGATATTTGGACTAACCCTCTACATATTTGCCATATGCCATGAACGTGTCACTTTGCATGTATGATTTAGAGGCAGAAGAATAATTTGCATAAATCTGCAACATTGAGTGAATTATTAAAAAATAATGTTTCGCTTTAAAAGAAATCCGGCCGCTGTGCGATGACCGCATTGGTCCAAAGTTCATGTAAAAAAGGTTTCGCGCACGTTACGCAAAAATCCCAGGAGGAGATAGATTTTGACTGTTTTTCATATAATTCAAAATTGTGGGAGAAGTAAAGGTCAGAGGTCAAAAGTCAGAGCGTAAAAGTTGTTCGGCATGATGAGACGCATAAGTGTATACAGGTTTCATTGCTGTACCTGAAACAGGGCATGAGCTACACCTGTTCAAAGTTGGCATTTTCAAAGGCTTCCTACAGCGCCACCCTTTGGCCGATTGTTGCAAGCTTCGCGTTTTAGCCGTTTGGCATAGTCCTCTGCCATACTGCCGAGTTTCGTAAAAAGCGACTGCACGGTCTAGCTGCTAGAGAAAAAGTGGCGGAAGAATAATAATAATAAATATAGCTGCAAGCAGCGATAAAGTGGCCAAGGCAAAAGCATCAAGGGAAAGCAAAGAAGACATCAAAGAGAAACTAGAAGCAGTGTTCTTCCGAACAGGTCAGGTGTTTTTTTTGGCCTACTGGTGACTCTATAACAGGCCAATGTGAGAAGGGTGGCATCTGTTCCTTGGCCTAGTGGGAATGTGTGTGCAAAATCTCACACACATAGCAGGCTGCGTTTGAGACAATTTGTTCAAAAAGGAGCAATCCTGCAAACCTTGGAATTCAATTTTAGCCAATTAGATAGAATATGATATCGGACAAATCCGTCATGATCACATCACTGTAGAGATACTGTGTACTGATTTGTGTGATTTTCGGATAAAATTTGAAGGAGTAATATCGAAGAATGTGTTTTAATACTGCAAGTCTGCCTTCTGGTGGCGCTATAAATGGCAGATGTGAAAAATGCAGGGCACAGGTTGTTCCTTGGCTTCTGGGAAGTGTGCATACAAAGTTTTACACTAATCAGTGGTTATAGGTAAAAGCACAAAATGGCCTCTACACAACATGTATGCAAAAGACTGTAGGCCTGTAACAGACACCAGTAAGACTCCCTAATCGGGAGATAAGCGACCGTCAGGTCACATGTATACACAAATCCATGTTGATGACATGAGTGGAGACATAGTGTGTACCGATTTGTGTGATTTTAGGGCAAAATGTGTAGGAGCAGTGTCCAAAAATGTGTTTTGCAAGAATCGGCCTCATGGTGGCGCTAGAAGAGGGCCATGTGAGAAATGAGGGTTGGGGTCTCCGCGTTGCCTTGGCGGACGAATAGGTACTGGCCCCGGCTCTCCCGGACGCTCCTAGCCCGAGTTACGGCATTTTATGTGAGCTGCAGTGGAGGGGGTCCTCCACTGGGGGCGCCACCACTTTTGCATCCGTTCTGGAGCACCAGGAGTCGGTGGTCCCCGGGAATTGATATATGATATGATATAGTACTTTATTGTCAGTTCACACTGAAATTTGTCTTACGACACAGCAGTCATGTATTCAAAACATATATACAAACATTTGTAACACATCAAGGCATACGTGACACGCTGAGTCGCGGTGCAGCCCCTGTACCAGCGCACCAATGAGCAATTCCCCGTGAGCAGCCCCGTTGGGGTGGTCATTTGGTAATTTTTGCACATTTGGTCATTTTTTACATCTGGGGGTCACCCAGGGACCTGAGGGTCCCTGGAGCTCCGGGGGTCCTTGGAGGTTGTAGTTTGGCAGGCAAGGAGCGTGTGTGCAAAATTTGGCATGGATCGGGGCAACGGTTGCGGAGATATGAGCAGGGCAATAGTGTGACGTGTGAGGTGTGACAGACAGACTGACGGAGGGACTGACTTACAGTTTGTGGAGGTTTTGATAGTAAGTGCGACCTAACGGTCGCAATAAAATACTGTGATACTATTCACCTGGACAGTTTATGGTGCTGTACATAATAAGCCTTGCCGAGCCATGAGGCCCATATGACTTGGCAGAGCCATGAGGCTCATTCTGTAGCGTGAGGCAGCTTGATGTACAAGTAGACCCCCTTGACGTGACTTTAGCATGTCGCAGGGACTTAACCCCAATCCAACCCTTGATGCTGAGTGCCAAGCAGGGAGGCACTGGGTCCCATTTTTTAGAGTCTTTGGTACAATCCGACTGGGGTTTGAACCCCGATCTCCCAGTCTCAGGGCAGACATTCAAACCACTAGACCACTGAGCTCGTACATGATATCATTGTACTCCTTGGGCATCACAACATACAGTAGGTGTAGACATCACATAGTTTAGTAATGGCGGATATAAAAATATGCATCAAGGAGGGGCATTTTTGGAAAGGCTCCATAAGGACCCAAACTGTTTTATGCCATCAACCCCAGACAGGATTTGATCCACCAACCTTCTGCATAAAAGGCATATGCTCTAACCGCTAGACAGCCACACATTTGGTGTCTGTCATGTTTGTTAAAGAAAAAGGTTCCATGTAGGCTGAGTGCCTTCGATTAAACAATGATTCAATAGCCATTGCCACAGTATTTTATCGATTTTCCATATTTTGGAGGCTACTAAAAGTAATCTGAGTAAATGTACCCTGAGTATTTGACATTTTTATGTGATCGTATTCTTTCATTCAGCATAGGCAGTCATGTTTAGAAACAAAAAAGGTTCCATGTAATATACTTAATATATATTGTGGGGGCTGAGACCAAAACGACACTCAAAACAATTGAACATTGTAGCCACACTGGCACATTTATTTAGAAAAAAGGAGGACAAGCAGTAGCGGAGCTCCACTCCGTAAGGTAAGTAGTAAGTACGAATGAAGTAGATAATCAAATGAGGAATTAAGTAGTAGTAGTAGTAGTAGTTCACCCCAAAATGACTCTTTACTCAGGCCATGGAGACTTGAATTCAATAATATGTTTAGTTTTGTCACATTCCTAAAACAATTTTCTTTCAATAAATTTACCCCCATTGGCTCCGGATGGGGACCCACATGCATTTGGGTCCCCATCCGGAATCAATGGGGGTGTACTATAATCCATTTTTTTGTCTGGAATGTTTCAATACAAACAAATAATTATTTAACTCAAGTCTCCATGGCATGACTAATCAATAGAAAAAGTCATTTTGGGGGTGAACTACTCCTTTTAAACAATAAAGCCAAGTAACTCAGGTCAAAGTCAAACAGTCAGACAGTCTAGTCAAATTGATTCGTACTTTCAGTCCTTAAGCATGCTTGTTCCATCACTGTGCATGTTCTCCTATATTGCCTGAAATGACAGATACGCAACATTAGGATTTCATTTAACTATATGGCATTTAAAAGGACTTGTGGAGTGTATAATTCTCTTACCGTCAGCCCCTGTCAGCATGGAGGAGTCAGTGGAAAGTGGAGCAGAGAAGGCACTTCTGCCCAGCCCTGCTCTCTGCAGGTGTGCTTAGATTAGGCTGATTGAACAGGTACATTGGCCCATCACTTGGCCCAGGGGTGGGCGTTGCCTTCTCCAGCCAGCTCTGAAACAAAAACGTCATTACTTCAAAACATGAATACTTCAGAAGTGAATAATCAAAATTCAAGCCCATGAATTAAATACAGTTGGGTGTCCAATGTAAAAAAAAATATTAGGTCTTATTTGGGATGTTCCATTTAGGCAGGGTGTTTACTTGTACATTATGTAGCATATGCTTTGTAAATGAAAAGTATACATTGCTAATGGACCAGTTATTGCAGAAGTAGGTGTGGGTTGGAGGAATTAAATTGATGAAAAACATTAAATGAAACCAGAGAGACAGAACTGGGGGGAATGTGGTGTATTTGTGTCACTGCTGCTTTTTCCTACCCATAACCATAGATCAAGACTGCACTGAGATCATGCAGGAATCGAACAGGATTGGGTCAGTCATTCTGCAGGCTGGCCATCTTTAAGTTTCAGTTCTTAGGCAATAAAACAAGGCCTGGATCAAAGGAAAGGCCAAATGAATACAAAAATAACAAATTCAAATAATCTGCTGCACTACAGGCTTGAAACAAAATATTCTACTAATCCACCCAACTACAGGCTTGTCATTAAACTTAAAACACATCAATTCAAAAGTCAACTTAGTAGCTTACATACAAGCATTACATTCCAAAAGAAATTGTTTTACATTTAGATCCCAAAAACCAAAAACATCATAACATTTCAAAGCACATGGTCAACTTACCAAGTCACATTGTTCCTCTATCACACACAGCAAGTGTATCGAGTGGATCAGGTGGATCAGGTAGGTGAGGTATATCTAAAAAACAAATTATTGTATGGGTAAGTATAATGAATGAATTAAAACTGTTAGGAATAGTTGTTGAAATAATGAACAGTACAGACCTACAACAGCTCCAGTGATGTGCACCTCACTGAGCAACTGGTTTTATACTGGGTGTGGTGATGATTGCCAATTGCTGAGCAGCTGTGTGACGGATTGTGACTTGGGGACCGGGACCAAAACATTGCATGTGGAAATGAAGAAAACATTCCATTTGAAAAATAAAATGAATATACAATCTGAACCCTGGGTTACAATTACTATTGATTGTATTGACTATACTTGTACTGTTCTCCATTTTGTCTAATGAAATAATCAAGCGGTTTGAGCTTGTACAAATGCAGAGCCATTCCATGTTAAATCCCATGTTAAAGTTAGCCTTTTTGCTAAATCACCAAACAACTAGCAGACACATTTCAACACACTTTAGCAAAACTAACCAACCAAGCCATTAACAATAAACCATTGCACTGTCAACTTACCGCTGAGTAGATGGGCGCAGAATGCAATCATCCAGCAGCATGCGGCTTCCAAACAAACTGAGTGAGGAGGAAGTGGCCTCACCTCAACCGTTATTTATACTCTCTTGCTTAATAGGGTTGCCATATTTGGTTGGGTTGCCATGTTTGCAATACCAGGGTTTTCACGGCAACATTTTGTGAAATGCATTTTAAATGCATGAGGTAAGGCTTGAACAGGGGACTTCTGGAATGATAGACAAAGGCCTTACCAGGTGAGCTATGCACAGCTCTGCACAGTGAGAAAATATTACTTTAAATGTTTGTTTTAGAAGCAGAAGAATAATTTGCATAAAACCGCAATATTGATGAATTATTAAAAAAGCATGTTTCAATTTAAAAAAAATCCGATCTAACAGATCTTTAGATATTGGTCCAAAGTTCATGTAAAAAAAGTTCCGTGCACGTGACGCGAAAGTTCCGGAATAAAAGCGGGTTTAAGTGTTTTACAAACTGCTCAAAATGGCAGAAAATCTAAGGACGGAGCGTACTTAACAAAGACACGGATGGCTTCCGCTTGAGTCAAGGCACGCGTGTAACCAAGTTGCATGTCTTTAAATGAAACGAGGCATGACTTATGCCCCTTTAAAGTTTGAGTTTTCAAACGCTTCGTATAGCGCCCCCCTTTGGCCAATTGGAGTAAGATTGCTTTCAGTGATATTTGGACTAATCCTCTACATATTTGCCAAATGCCATGAACGTGTCACTTTGCATGTATGATTTAGAGGCAGAAGAATAATTTGCATATAACTGCAACATTGAGTGAATTATTAAAAAATAATGTTTCGCTTTAAAGAAAATCCGTGTTGGTCCAAAGTTCATGTAAAAAAAGTTTCACGCACGTTACGCGAAAATCCCAGGAGGAGATAGATTTTGACTGTTTTTCATATAATTCAAAATTGTGGGAGAAGTAAAGGTCAGAGGTCAAAAGTCAGAGCGTAAAAGTTGTTCGGCATGAGGAGACGCATAAGTGTATCCAGGTTTCATTGCTGTACCTGAAACAGGGCATGAGCTACACCAGTTCAAAGTTGGCATTTTTCAAAGGCTTCCTACAGCGCCACCCTTTGGCCGATTGTTGCGAGCTTCGCGTTTTAGCCGTTTGGCATAGTCCTCTGCCATACTGCCGAGTTTCGTAAAAAGCGACTGCACGGTCTAGCCGCTAGAGAAAAAGTGGCGGAAGAATAATAATAAATATAGCTGCAAGCAGCGATAAAGTGTCCAAGGCATAAAAAGCAGGAAAGCAAAAAGGCATCAAGGGAAAGCAAAGAGGAATATCAAAGAAAAACTAGAAGTAGTGTGCTTCCGAACAGGACTCCGGCAGGTCAGGTAGGTTTTTTTTTTGGCCTAGCGGTGACTCTATAATAGGCCAAAGTGAAAAGGGTGCCACGTGTTCTTGGGCCTTTCACGGCAATCGGACGCTGCATGCGGGATTTGAAGCATTTTGTTCCAAAAATGTGTTTTGCAAAAATTGACCCGCTGGTGGCGCTATAACAGGCCAATGTGAGAAGGGTGGCATCTGTTCCTTGGCCTAGTGGGAATGTGTGTGCAAAATCTCACACACATAGCAGGCTGCGTTTGAGACATTTTGTTCAAAAAGGAGCAATCCTGCAAACCTTGGAATTCAATGTTAGCCAATTAGATAGAATATGATATCTGACAAATCCGTCATGATTACATCACTGTAGAGATACTGTGTACTGATTTGTGTGATTTTCGGATAAAATCTGAAGGAGTAATATCGAAGAATGTGTTTTACATACTGTAAGTTGGCCTTCTGGTGGCGCTATAAATGGCAGATGTGAAAAATGCAGGGCACAGGTTTTTCCTTGGCCTCTGGGAAGTGTGCATACAAAGTTTTAAACTAATCGGTGGTTCTAGGTAAAAGCACAAATTGGCCTCTACACAACATGTATGCAAAAGACTGTAGGCCTATATGCAACAGACATAGAAAAACTGTGACACTATACACCTGGACAGTTTGATTATGTACTGTACATAGTATAGATCATATGAATCAGCACGGCTATGAATCTCATAGGGCAGGAGCCTATCTCCTGTTTCTGTAGCGTAAGGCAACTTGATGTACAAGTACACCCCCTGGACATGACGCTAGCATGTCACAGGTAGTTTCCCCCATTCCAACCCCTGATTCTGAGTTTCAAGCAGGGAGGCACTGGGTAACATTTTTTAGAATCTTTGGTATGACGCGACCAGGGTTTGAACCTGGATCTCCCAGTCTCAGGGCAGACACTCAAACCACTAGGCCACTGAGCTGGTACATGATATCGTTGCAATCCTTGGAAATCACAACATAGGTGTAGACATGACAGTTTGTATTATAATGCTTGTTTCAGGTTTCAGGATTTATGTCATGGTTTTATGCTTATACAAGCCCCAGGTGGAATTCGATCCAACGAGCTTCTGCATGTAAGGCATGTGCCCTGACCACTACACTAGGCAGCCACAGGATCTGTTAACCATGTTTGTTTAAAAAAAAGGTTCTATGTAGGCTGAGTGCCTTGATTTTATTGATTTCTTTTTTATATTTTGGAGGCTTGGGGTGAAATCAATCTGAGTAAATGTAATCTGAGTATTTCTGACATTTTCGAGTGATCATATTTTCTTTTACTCAAAACGGCCGGTAGAGAAGGGCTCATTTTAAACATGAACGTGATCTGGAGTTAGATCAGACGTGTCAACATTAAAGAGTTTGACATACGCACATGCCATGGGCATCCAGGATGTTAACATCAACACTATCCAACGTGGGGTTCGAACTCACAACCATCCGAATATCAGGCACAGGCACTGACCACTACACTACGGCAGTCACACATAATGGACCTGTCATTTAAAAAATAAATAAAAGAAAAAATAAAAAGTTTCATGTAATGTACTTGACGCCTTCTTTCAAAATGATATAGCGCCCCCTTTGGCCAATTGGGGTAAGATTGGTTTCAGTGATATTTGGACTAACCCTCTATAGTAGTTCATCATGAAATTTTACTTTGCATGTATGTTTTAGAGGCAGAAGAATAATTTGCATAAGACTTGCAATGTTGATTGAATTATTAAAAAAGCATGTTTCAATTAAAAAAAAAAAAACGATTTGACAGATCTTTAGATATTCGTCCAAAGTTCATGTAAAAAAAGTTCCGTGCACGTGACGCGAAGGTTCCGGAATAAAAGTGGGTTTAATTGTTTTACAAACTGCTCAAAATGGCGGAAAATCTAAGGGCGGAGCTTACTTAACAAAGACACAGATGTCTTCCGCTTGAGTCAAGGCACGCGTGTAAGCAAGTTGCATGTCTTCAAACGAAACGAGGCATGACTTATGCCCCTTTAAAGTTTGAGTTTTCAAGCGCTTCGTATATCGCCCCCCTTTGGCCAATTGGAGTAAGATTGCTTTCAGTGATATTTGGACTAACTCTCTACATATTTGCCAAATGCCATGAACGTGTCACTTTGCATGTATGATTTAGAGGCAGAAGAATAATTTGCATAAAACTGCAACATTGAGTGAATTATTAAAAAATAATGTTTTGCTTTAAGAGAAATCCGGCCGCTGTGCGATGACTGCATTGGTCCAAAGTTCATGTAAAAAAAGTTTCGCGCACGTTACGCGAAAATCCCAGGAGGAGATAGATTTTGACTGTTTTTCATATAATTCTAAATTGTGGGAGAGGTAAAGGTCAGAGGTCAAAAGTCAGAGCGTAAAAGTTGTTCGGCATGAGGAGACGCATAAGTGTATACAGGTTTCATTGCTGTACCTGAAACAGGGCATGAGCTACACCAGTTCAAAGTTTGCACTTTCGAAGGCTTCCTACAGCGCCACCCTTTGGCCGATTGTTTTGAGCTTCGCGTTTTAGCCGTTTGGCATAGTCCTCTGCCATACTGCCATGAACGTGTCACTTTGCATGTATGATTTAGAGGGAGAAGAATAATTTGCATGAAACTGCATTATACGGGTAATTATTAAAAAATAGTGTTTCACTTTAAAGAAAATCTGGCCGCTGCGCGATGACCGTATTGGTCCAAAGTTCATGTAAAAAAAGTTTCGCGCACGTTACGCGAAAATCCCAGGAGGAGATAGATTTTGACTGTTTTTCATATAATTCAAAATTGTGGAAGAAGTAAAGGTCAGAGGTCAAAAGTCAGAGCGTAAAAGTTGTTCGGCATGAGGAGACGCATAAGTGTATACAGGTTTCATTGCTGTACCTGAAACAGTGCATGAGCTACACCTGTTCAAAGTTGGCATTTTCAAAGGCTTCCTACAGCGCCACCCTTTGGCCGATTGTTGCGAGCTTCGCGTTTTAGCCGTTTGGCATAGTCCTCTGCCATACTGCCGAGTTTCGTAAAAAGCGACTGCACGGTCTAGCCACAAGTGAAAAAGTGGCGGAAGAAGATGAAGTCCAACTAGAAATACTGTTCCTTCGAAACAGTGTGGGCTCGATTCCAACCCAACAAATAGGATACTTTAAGGTACTGTAAGGTACAGTACCTTACAGTATTGTACTGTACCTTACTATACTGTACTGCACCTTACTGTACTGTACTGTACTGTACTGTACTGTAACTTACTGTACTTTACTGTACTCTACTGTACTGTACTTTAATGTATTCTACTGTAACTTACTGTACTTTACTGTACTCTACTGTACCTTACTGTACTGTACTCTACTGTACCTTACTGTACTGTACTGTACCTTACTGTACTATACTATACTGTACTCTACTGTACCGTACTGTACCTTACTGTACTGTACTGTACTCTACTGTACCTTACTATACTGTACTTTACTGTACTCTACTGTACTTTACTGTACTCCACTGTACCTTACTGTACTTTATTCTACTTTACTGTACTTTATTGTACTTTACTGTACTCTACTGTACCTTACTGTACTGTATTGTACTTTACTGTACCTTACTGTACTGTACTCTACTGTACCTTTCTGTACTGTACCTTTCTGTACCTTACTGTACTTTACTGTACTCTACTGAACCTTACTGTACTTTTACTGTACTCTACTGAACCTTACTGTACTGTACATATTCTATGTGTTCTAGATCTACATTTTTGATTCTGTGTTTGGGAACCAGCAACTGTCAAATGGACTCCAACTGTAGTGGAGTATATTGAGTGCATATACTGTAGGCTAACAATCCCAGATCACATCTGTCCTCCACTATGTCTATAACCAAGGCGTTCTTCTATGTGGCCACTCCAGACTGAGGAGTGGAGCATGGCTTTTATTGTGTTTGTGGATCTGACTTGGAAATGCATTGGTTTTGATATCTCCCTGACAACCAACAACAACCACTAATATGGCTGACTGTCCCTGCGGGCTCTAGGATATATGGCTATGGGATTTACATCCCATCGCCCGGACTTGATTCTTGATCACAGCTGTGTAATCAGTAGAGTGGAGAGGGACATTTATTTATAGTTTTAACTATAACTATAGTTTTATACATCACACAGCTTAGACATTTGGATCAAATCAGAGAGCAGACCTGTGTGAACGCAATGATATAGATAGCATATCTGAAGTGTGAACACTGCAGCCACAGCGCCTTAACATAAACATGGGTCTATTATCCTTCTCTCCACTCTGGGGACCCATTGGAAATGCATTGGGTGCTTAAAGTTAAACATTTTTATTTTTTTATATTTATACTACAAAACATTTCAAAACCAAAAATACAAGCACACTTGTCCTCAGTAAGCTGAACACATAAAAATTTGAATGGTGTTGAAAGGTGTAAGCGTTTAAGAGATGAAGCGCGCCAAAGTTTTGAGGAGATACACATATAGCTATAAATAAATAATGAAGATAACATACGTGTGCTCGCCTTCCAGGCGAGCCCACAATAACAATGAGTGGCCAAGGCATTGCCACTTCGTGGCCTTGGCCACTAAATATAGCTGCAAGCAGCGATAAAGTGGCCATGGCAGAAAAAGCAAGAAAGCAAAAAAGCATCAAGGGAAAGCAAAGAAGAAATCAAAGAAAAACTAGAAGCAGTGTTCTTCCGAACAGGTCGCCGGCAGGTCAGGTGTTTTTTTTTTTTGGCCTAGTGGTGACTATAATACTGTAGGCCAAAGTCAAAAGGGTACCACGTGTTCTTGGGCCTTTCACGGCAATCGGACGCTGCATGAGGGATTTGAGGCATTTTGTTCCAAAAATGGGTTTTGCAAAAATTGACCCGCTGGTGGCGCTATAACAGGCCAATGTGAGAAGGGTGGCATCTGTTCCTTGGCCTAGTGGGAATGTGCGTGCAAAATCTCACACAAATAGCAGGCTGCGTTTGAGTCATTTTGTTCAAAAAGGAGCAATCCTGCAGTTTGACATAATGCATATGCCATGGGCATCCAGGATGTTAACATCAACTCAACCCGACGGGGGGTTTGAACTGCCAACCATCCGTATACCAGGCACAGGCACTGACCACTACACTACTGCAGTCACACATAATGGCCTGTCATTTTTTTTTAAAGAAAAGAAAAAAGAAAAAGTTCCATGTAATGTACTTGACGCCTTCTTTCAAAATGATATAGCGCCCCCCTTTGGCCAATTGGGGTAAGATTGGTTTCAGTGATATTTGGACTAGCCCTCTACAGTAGTTGTGGCTCATTTTAAACATGAACGTTGTGGGGCTCATTTTAGACATGAACGTGATCTGGAGTTAGATCAGACGTGTCAACATTAAAGAGTTTGACATATGCACATGCCATGGGCATCCAGGGTGTTAACATCAACTCAACCCGACGTGGGATTTGAACTGACAACCATCCGAATACCAGGCACAGGCACTGACCACTACACTACGGCAGTCACAAATAATGGACCTGTCATTTTTCTAAAAAAAGAAAAGAAAAAAGAAAAAGTTTCATGTAAATCTACAGTAGTTGTGGGGCTCATTTGAAACATGAACGTGATCTGGAGTTAGGTCAGACGTGTCAACATTTAAGAGTTTGACATATGCACATGCCATGGGCATCCAGGATGTTAACATCAACTCAACCCGATGTGGGGTTTGAACTGACAACCATCCGTGTACCAGGCACAGGCACGGACCACTACACTACGGCAGTCACACTTAATGGACCTGTCATTTTTGAAAAAAAAGAAAAGAAAAAAGAAAACGTTTCATGTAATGTACTTGACGCCTTCTTTCAAAATGATATAGCGCCCACCTTTGGCCAATTGGGGTAAGATTGGTTTCAGTGATATTTGGAATAACCCTCTACAGTAGTTCATCATGAAAATTTTACTTTGCATGTATGTTTTAGAGGCAGAAGAATAATTTGCATAAAACTTGCAATATTCATTGAATTATTAAAAAAGCATGTTTAAAATTTTTAAAAATCCGATCTGACAGATCTTTAAATATTGGTCCAAAGTTCATGTAAAAAAAGTTCCGTGCACGTGACGCGAGAGTTCCGGAATAAAAGCGGGTTTAAGTGTTTTAAAAACTGCTCCAAATGGCGGAAAATCTAAGGGCGGAGCTTACTTAACAAAGACACAGATGTCTTCAGCTTGAGTCAAGGCACGCGTGTAAGCAAGTTGCATGTCTTCAAACGAAACGAGGCATGACTTATTATGCCCCTTTAAAGTTTGAGTTTTCAAACGCTTCGTATAGCGCCCCCCTTTGGCCAATTCGAGTAAGATTGCTTTCAGTGATATTTGGACTAACCCTCGACATATTTGCCAAATGCTATGAACGTGTCACTTTGCATGTATGATTTAGAGGCAGAAGAATAATTTGCATAAAACTGCAACATTGAGTGAATTATTAAAAAATAATGTTTCGCTTTAAAAGAAATCCGGCCGCTGTGCGATGACCGCATTGGTCCAAAGTTCATGTAAAAAAAGGTTTTGCGCACGTTACGCGAAAATCCCAGGAGGAGATAGATTTTGACTGTTTTTCATATAATTCAAAATTGTGGGAGAAGTAAAGGTCAGAGGTCAAAAGTCAGAGCGTAAAAGTTGTTCGGCATGAGGAGACGCATAAGTGTATCCAGGTTTCATTGCTGTACCTGAAACAGGGCATGAGCTACACCAGTTCAAAGTTGGCATTTTTCAAAGGCTTCCTACAACGCCACCCTTTGGCCGATTGTTGCGAGCTTCGCGTTTTAGCCGTTTGGCATAGTCCTCTGCCATACTGCCGAGTTTCGTAAAAAGCGACTGCACGGTCTAGCCGCTAGAGAAAAAGTGGCGGAAGAATAATAATGATGAAGTCCAATATCAATGAGTGGCCATTTGCCACTTCGTGGCCTTGGCCACTAATAAATATAGCTGCAAGCAGCGATAAAGTGGCCAAGGCAGAAAAAGCAGGAAAGCAAAAAGGCATCAAGGGAAAGCAAAGAAGACATCAAAGAAAAACTAGACCAGGTCACCTGGTTGTGCCAGACCCGCAATGAAAACTAGTATGGCACTGAACTAACACATGAACACACAGGATTTTATAGTCTCAGCAACAAAGCGTAGTGAGCTTGTAGATCGGCTGTTTTCACTAGTATGGCACTGAACTAACACATGAACACACAGGATTTTATAGTCTCAGCAACAAAGCGTAGTGAGCTTGTAGATCGGCTGTTTTGACTAGTATGGCACTGAACTAACACATGAACACACAGGATTTTATAGGCTGAGCAGCTGGAAATGTTTGTGAGCTTGTAGATGGGCTGTTTTCACTAGTATGGCTGTGGGGCAAATGTTTTGCAGCACTGAACTAACACATGAACACACAGGAATTTATAGTCTCAGCAGCTCGTCAGCCAACTCAACTCAGCTGGCCCCGTACAGGTGACGGCACTCAAGGCAATCAGCCGAGCAAGGGAAGGGAGGGGCAGATGAGCAGTCAGAGGCAAACACAGGCACACTGATGAAAAGAGGGACACTGAGGAAAAGAGGGACCGACAGACCGACAGACCGACAGACCGACAAAGCCTTATGTAGGCCGACCCCCTGGGTCTGGCAACTAGAAGCAGTGTTCTTCCGAACAGGACTCCGGCAGGTCAGGTAGGTTTTTTTTTGGCCTAGTGGTGACTCTATAATAGGCCAAAGTGAAAAGGGTGCCACGTGTTCTTGGGCCTTTCACGGCAATCGGACGCTGCATGCGGGATTTGAAGCATTTTGTTCCAAAAATGTGTTTTGCAAAAATTGACCCGCTGGTGGCGCTATAACAGGCCAATGTGAGAAGGGTGGCATCTGTTCCTTGGCCTAGTGGGAATGTGTGTGCAAAATCTCACACACATAGCAGGCTGCGTTTGAGACATTTTGTTCAAAAAGGAGCAATCCTGCAAACCTTGGAATTCAATGTTAGCCAATTAGATAGAATATGATATCTGACAAATCCGTCATGATTACATCACTGTAGAGATACTGTGTACTGATTTGTGTGATTTTCGGATAAAATCTGAAGGAGTAATATCGAAGAATGTGTTTTACATACTGTAAGTTGGCCTTCTGGTGGCGCTATAAATGGCAGATGTGAAAAATGCAGGGCACAGGTTTTTCCTTGGCCTCTGGGAAGTGTGCATACAAAGTTTTAAACTAATCGGTGGTTATAGGTAAAAGCACAAATTGGCCTCTACACAACATGTATGCAAAAGACTGTAGGCCTATATGCAACAGACAAAAAAAACTGTGACACTATGCACCTGGACAGTTTGAGCACCTGGACAGTGGACAGTTTGATTATGTATTGTACATCATAGCTCAATCATAGCTCATACATAGTAAGCCTGATCTATGAAGATCATATGAATCGGCACAGCTATGAATTTCATAGGGCAGGAGCCTATCTCCTGTTCCTGTTTCTGTAGCGTAAGGCAACTTGATGTACAAGTACACCCCCTGGACATGACGCTAGCATGTCACAGGTAGTTTCCCCCATTCCAACCCCTGATTCTGAGTTTCAAGCAGGGAGGCACTGGGTAACATTTTTTAGAATCTTTGGTATGACGCGACCGGGGTTTGAACCTGGATCTCCCAGTCTCAGGGCAGACACTCAAACCACTAGGCCACTGAGCTGGTACATGATATCGTTGCAATCCTTGGAAATCACAACATAGGTGTAGACATGACAGTTTGTATTATAATGCTTGTTTCAGGATTTATGATGCAAAATACATTATTTAGTAATGGCGGATATTAAAATACGCATCAAGGGGGGTTGGGGGACATTTTTAGGAAGGCTCCATATCAGACATTGTTCAAGGAACCAAACTGTGAACCAAATCAGACATTGTTCAAGGAACCAAACTGTGAAGTGTACCAAATATCATGGTTTTACGCTTATATAAACCCCAGGCGGGATTCGATCCAACGACCTTCTGCATGTAAGGCATATGCCCTGACCACTACACTAGGCAGCCACAGAATCTGTTAGCCATGTTTGTTTAAAAAAAAGGTTCTATGTAGGCTGAGTGCCTTGATTTTATTGATTTCTTTTTTATATTTTGGAGGCTTGGGGTGAAATCAATCTGAGTAAATGTAATCTATTGTATGTATTTCTGACATTTTCGAGTGATCATATTTTCTTTTACTCAGAACAGAAAAATAAACGGCTGGTAGAGAAGGGCTCATTTTAAACATGAACGTGATCTGGAGTTAGATCAGATCTGGAGTTAGATCAGACGTGTCAACATTAAAGAGTTTGACATACGCACATGCCATGGGCATCCAGGATGTTAACATCAACTCAACCCGATGTGGGGTTTGAACTCACAACCATCCGTATATCAGGCACAGGCACTGACCACTACACTACGGTAGTCACGCATAAAGGACCTGTCATTTTAAAAAAAAAAGAAAAAAAAAGAAAAAGTTTCATGCATACAACGTTTTACACTAATCGGTGGTTATAGGTAAAAGCACAAATTGGCCTCTACACAACATGTATGCAAAAGACTGTAGGCCTGTAGGCCTATATGCAACAGACATAAAAAAAACTGTGATACTATGCACCTGGACAGTTTGATGATATACATAGTAAGCCCATAGTAAGCCTTGCTGAGCTATGAAGACCATATGAATCGGCCAGACTATGAATCTCATAGGGCAGGAGCCTATCTCCTGTTTCTGTAGCGCAAGGTTTCTGTAGCGCAAGGTAACTTGTTGTACAAGTACACCCCCTGGACATGACGCTAGTATGTCGCAGGGAGTTACCCCCAATCCAACCCTAGATGTTGAGTTTCAAGCAGGGAGGAACTGGGTCCCATTTTTTTGAATCTTTGGTATGACGCGACCTGGGTTTGAACCCAGATCTCCCAGTCTCAGGGCAGACACTCAAACCACTAGACCACTGAGCTGGTACATGGTACCATTGCAATCCTTGGAAATCACAACATAGGTGTAGACATGACAGTTTGTATTATAATGCTTGTTTCAGGTTTCAGGATTTATGTCATGGTTTTATGCTTATACAAGCCCCAGGTGGGATTCGATCCAACGAGCTTCTGCATGTAAGGCATGTGCCCTGACCACTACACTAGGCAGCCACAGGATCTGTTAACCATGTTTTTAAAAAAAAAAAGTTCTATGTAGGCTGAGTGCCTTGATTTTATTGATTTCTTTTTTATATTTTGGAGGCTTGGGGTGAAATCAATCTGAGTAAATGTAATCTGAGTATTTCTGACATTTTCGAGTGATCATATTTTCTTTTACTCAAAACGGCCGGTAGAGAAGGGCTCATTTTAAACATGAACGTGATCTGGAGTTAGATCAGACGTGTCAACATTAAAGAGTTTGACATACGCACATGCCATGGGCATCCAGGATGTTAACATCAACTCTACCCAACATGGGGTTCGAACTCACAACCATCCGATTATCAGGCACAGGCACTGACCACTACACTACGGCAGTCACATATAATGGACCTGTCATTTAAAAAAAATAAAATAAAAAATAAAAAAGTTTCATGTAATGTACTTGACGCCTTCTTTCAAAATGATATAGCGCCCCCCTTTGGCCAATTGGGGTAAGATTGGTTTAAGTGATATTTGGACTAACCCTCTATAGTAGTTCATCATGAAATTTTACTTTGCATGTATGTTTTAGAGGCAGAAGAATAATTTGCATAAGACTTGCAATGTTGATTGAATTATTAAAAAAGCATGTTTCATTTTTAAAAAAAAAACGATCTGACAGATCTTTAGATATTGGTCCAAAGTTCATGTAAAAAAAGTTCCGTGCCCGTGACGCAAAAGTTCCGGAATAAAAGCGGGTTTAAGTGTTTTACAAACTGCTCAAAATGTCAGAAAATCTAAGGGCGGAGCTTACTTAACAAAGACACAGATGTCTTCCGCTTGAGTCAAGGCACGCGTGTATGCAAGTTGCATGTCTTCAAACGAAACGAGGCATGACTTATGCCCCTTCAAAGTTTGAGTTTTCAAACGCTTCGTATAGCGCCCCCCTTTGGCCAATTGGAGTAAGATTGCTTTCAGTGATATTTGGACTAACCCTCTACATATTTGCCAAATGCCATGAACATGTCACTTTGCATGTATGATTTAGAGGCAGAAGAATAATTTGCATGAAACTGCATTATACAGTGAATTATTAAAAAATAATGTTTCGCTTTAAAGAAAATCCGGCCGCTGTGCAATGACCGTGTTGGTCCAAAGTTCATGTAAAAAAAGTTTCGCGCACGTTACGCGAAAATTCCAGGAGGAGATAGATTTTGACTGTTTTTCATATAATTCAAAATTGTGGGAGAGGTAAAGGTCAGAGGTCAAAAGTCTGAGCGTAAAAGTTGTTCGGCATGAGGAGACGCATAAGTGTATACAGGTTTCATTGCTGTACCTGAAACAGGGCATGAGCTACACCAGTTCAAAGTTTGCACTTTCGAAGGCTTCCTACAGCGCCACCCTTTGGCCGATTGTTGCGAGCTTCGCGTTTTAGCCGTTTGGCATAGTCCTCTGCCATACTGCAGAGTTTCGTAAAAAGCGACTGCACGGTCTAGCCGCTAGAGAAAAAGTGGCGGAATAATAGAAATGATGAAGTCCAATATCAATGAGTGGCCATTTGCCACTTCGTGGCCTTGGCCACTAATAATAATAGTAATGATGAAGTCCAATATCAATGAGTGGCCATTTGCCACTTCGTGGCCTTGGCCACTAATAATAATAGTAATGATGAAGTCCAATAACAATGAGTGGCCTTTTGCCACTTCGTGGCCTTGGCCACTAATAATGATGAAGTCCAATATCAATGAGTGGCCTTTTGCCACTTCGTGGCCTTGGCCACTAAATATAGCTGCAAGCAGCGATAAAGTGTCCAAGGTATAAAAAGCAGGAAAGCAATAAGGCATCAAGGGAAAGCAAAGAAGAATATCAAAGAAAAACAGGACCGAACAGGACTCTGGCAGGTCAGGTAGGTTTTTTTTTTTGGCCTAGTGGTGACTCTATAATAGGCCAAAGTGAAAAGGGTGCCACGTGTTCTTGGGCCTTTCACGGCAATCGGACGCTGCATGCAGGATTCGAAGCATTTTGTTCCAAAAATGTGTTTTGCAAAAATTGACCCGCTGGTGGCGCTATAACAGGCCAATGTGAGAAGGGTGGCATCTGTTCAGTGTAAATACTGAATAAAAGTACAAAGGTATTGGCATCAACTTGACATTTTTTTTGAAAATAGCAGATCTACAAGCTCACAATGCAATGCATGAGCATTTACTGGAGTAGCCTAGAAGTAAGACTATACAAGTGAAGTATAAAATACCTCAAAATTATACTAAGGATAGTATTTGGGTAAATGTACTCAGTTACTTTTACACCACTGGCATTGTAGACCCAGATGCTTGTGAAACATGATAAAGAAATAGTCATGCAATAGTATGAATTTCAGTTTATTTACACAAAGGATTTGCAATTGCAAAATATTATAGCAGCATTATTTTCTGTAAGTGGCTAGCAGAGTCAGACTTAACTAAAGTTAAATTGTTTTTATTGAAAAACGTTGAGGGGAAGGCGGCTGGGGGTCAAAACTTGGAACTTTAGGGGCTCACATGGGGCTGCTGTCCTGTGGGCAGAGCAGACTATGGATTCCAATTGGGGGGTGTTGGAACCCAGCCAGCCTAGGTGGGGGAGGGAGAGAGAAATGAGGTGAGCTTCAGAATAATTACAGTTGAGCCACAAGGTAGAGAAGAGGTGTTCAATCTGCCCGTTCCACACAGTTCAGAATAATGAACCCACTTACACTGCCTTTCTTTGGCTCCAATGAAGCAATCTGGGAGCTGGTAGTGATTGTCAGCTGATTGTCAGATGGGCTTCAGGTGTGAGGCTGAGCTTCCCCTGCATGGTTTGAAACAATGAATAAATGAATGCACTCAAACATCATTACTTTATAAAGAAACTCAGAGTCATTACTTCAAAATCAAAATAGGAATGAGTGTCACTGCGGCTGCTTTTTCCTACCCATAGGTCAGACAGGATTGTGTCAGTCTTTCTGCAGGCTCGCCATCTTTCAGATTCAGTTCTAGGGAATAAACCTGGCCTGGATCAAAGAAAAAGGCCAAATGAATAGAAAAACAACAAATTCAAATAATCTGCTGCACTACAGGCTTGAAACAAAATAATTCCATTAATCTGCCCAACTAGGCATTGGCATTAAACTCAAAATACATCAATTCAATAATCAACATTGCAGCTAACATACAAGCATTACATTCCAAAAGAAATTGTTTAACATTTAGATCCCAAAACCAAAAACAACATAACATTACAGCCCACTAAGCACGCCGTCTAAAAATGGTCTAATAGACGTATAGATTTGGAAGTTTTTTAGTGGTCTAAACTTAGACTAGACGACTAATAGACTTCTAATAGTCGTCTAAATATAGACCGTCTACATTTAGACGACTATTAGAAGTCTATTAGTCGTCTAGTCTAAGTTTAGACCACTAAAAAACTTCCAAATCTATACGTCTATTAGACCACTTTTAGACGGCGTGCTTAGTGGGAGAGCACATGGTCACTCACCAAGTCACAATGTTCCTCATTCACGCAGCCAGTGTAGCGAGTGGATCAGGTAGGTATGGTATCTAAAAGTCAAATTATTGCATGGGTAAGTATAAATAATGAATGAATTAAACTGTCAGAAATTGGAATAGTTGTTGAAATAAATAAAGAGTACATACCTGCTGCCTGTAACACCTCCAGTGTTGTGGACCACACTGAGCAAGTTACTGCAGAAAGTCTGGCTTTATACTGGGTGTGGTTTGATTGCAAATTGCTGGGCAGCTGTGTTTGGGTCTATTCTGCATTAGAGGTGGGATTTATGGCTCTTTGAAGTGAGACAGTACCATCGATCTGGCTCACTAAAAAGAGCCGTTCAAAAGACTGGCTCATTTGGCTCCTTGTATATTTATATATTTTTAAGAAGAATTTGTTTAAACATGAATCCACAAGGTGGCACCACATTCCTCTGCTGACAGTTGAGATCACAATTTAGTATTTACCCTTTTCATAAAATGTGTGTGTAAATTAAGCTACCTTGACTTTTGTTATTCATAAAACACCTAAAAAAAACAAGCAGGCAACAATGAACTCGCTCCTCCACTTGTTCTCTCTCTCTCACTCACTCACTGTACTCAGTCAGTACTCAGTGGAGTAGCAAGGAGATGTTGAATTGGGGGGAGGGGGTCTCCCCCCCAAATGAACGGCTCTCTACTGCGCAAACCGGATCCCATCGTTCACTTCAAAGAGCCGTTCAAAAGATTTGATTCGTTCGCGAACGTCCCAGCTCTATTCTGCATCTGGCCTAAGGCCCAGATCATGGGAAACCCCTACTCACGTCAGGGTGGGGGGTCCCCAGTTCAAATATGATTCTTTTTGGTTTCAGTGATATTTGGACTTACCCTCTACAGTATTTCATCATGAAAATGTGACTTTGCATCTATGTTTTAGAGGCAGAAGAATAATTTGCATAAAACTTGCAATGTTGATTGAATTATTAAAAAAGCATGTTTCAATTTAAAAAAAAATCCGATCTGACAGATCTTTAGATATTGGTCCAAAGTTCATGTAAAAAAAGTTCCGTGCATGTGACGCGAAAGTTCCGGAATAAAAGCGGGTTTAAGTGTTTTACAAACTGCTCAAAATGGCGGAAAATCTAAGGGCGGAGCTTACTTAACAAAGACACAGATGTCTTCCGCTTGAGTCAAGGCACGCGTGTAAGCAAGTTGCATGTCTTCAAACGAAACGAGGCATGACTTATGCCCCTTTAAAGTTTGAGTTTTCAAACGCTTCGTATAGCGCCCCCCTTTGGCCAATTGGAGTAAGATTGCTTTCAGTGATATTTGGACTAACCCTGTACATATTTGCCAAATGCCATGAACGTGTCACTTTGCATGTATGATTTAGAGGCAGAAGAATAATTTGCATGAAACTGCATTATACAGTGAATTATTAAAAAATAATGTTTCGCTTTAACACATTGACCACCATTTTAACATTCACTGTAGGCTCTCCTGCCATTTTGTTTAAGCATTTTCTTCATATTAAGACATTTTTCCTAAATTCCCTGTTTGCACGAAAATGTCATACAGTGCCTAGAATAAAAGAGGACATCCTCTAGTCTCTTTTTTTGTATGTACAATGTAGCAATCTAGAGTTTTGGCCCCTTGTTTTGACCCCTTGTTTTTTCAAAATCCAGGTGGAAATTCAAAATAATTGGAGTTATTGACCTTTTTGTGAATGATCTGTTTTCAAGTGGATAACTCACTTGATATTTGTCTTTATGGCTTCAGGCATTATCAGATAAGTGTACTAATGTAATTATGTAATAGGATTTATTTTTAGAATTTTCTGTTTAGAAAAATGCAGAGAAAAATATTTGTATTGGCTATATCTGACCATAAAACTCACATACTATATTGCAGTAATTCTGTGAGTATTTATGTGAGCCCCCACTTGGGGGCGCTTTCTCTCTGTCTCTGTGTGTCTGCTGGTAGTTTTTTGCACTGTACAGGTGCACACACAAATAGACATAAAAGGGGGCATGAGTCTTTTTTCTAACATGTCCTAGAATGTGAAAATAGCAGATCTACAAACTCTACAAGCTCAACACATCGCTCTGTGACACATTGAGAGCTTGTAGAGCTTGTAGATCTGCTATTTTCACATTCTAGGACATGTTAACAAAATTTCTCCCCCTGCCCCTAAAAAATCCTCTGCACTGCCCTGCTAAACACAAGTGTTTCGTATGAAACACCTGTAGTGCCTAACGAGCAAGTAGTTGATCTCTGGTGCGGTGCGTCTTTTGAGTCTTCATCTACAGTAGTTTTTCACTCGTTTTTTGGGGGGAGCGTGGTCCACGGACCACCGCCTGGTTCCCTGAGAAGTGTTGGCTGGAGACCAGGGTAGTGAGAGGACCCCCTTCTTGAGATCAGCCAGGGACCACTTCACTGGATCTTGTCGTGTGAACTTATGTAACAAATGATCGGCTTATTGATTGATTTTACAAAGTTATGTAACTCCGCACTGCTCTGCGGAGGTCGGCGAAGCGTTGGACCCGCGGACCCCTTATTGGTTCCATTAGAAAGGCGACCAGGGACCCCCGCCTTTGCAAAGGCGATCATGGCTTGTTTGTGGACTAAAGTTTGTGGACTAAATACCATTATAAAACTAATATTATAGCCTGGATATATGGATACACCAGGGTGTGGATTCAAATCAACCATCATCATTATCAGGTACGTTTTAGAAGCATTTATATGGCGAATTGGTGATAATTGTGTGTTTTGTGTCTTGAGAGAGAGAGAGAGAGAGAGAGAGGCAGAGAGAGGCAGATCTCACTGATAGCACTGTTTTTTTATGGGACTGAACGTAACCTATATGTGCTGAATCAGGGGTTCCAACAGGGACCACTGAAACAGAGATACAGTGGTCCGTGGACCACTGTAGGGGAAGCGCACACACACACACACACACACACACACACACACACACACACACACACACACACACACACACAGCTGTTCTCACACTTTTTTTTCTTCTCTTTTTTTTTTCCGGCAGCCAGCCTTTTGAGCTCAAATGCGTCGCTTTGCCAGTTCACTGTGGGTTATGGGGAGATTTATACATTTGTATTGCAATTTATACATTATTACAGTCTTTTTTCAAACACACTTACTTTGATGTGTGATATTTTTATGATAGAAGGCTAAAAATGTGTCACGGGCTGTGGAAGAGTGTAATTAAACATTACATTATATAAAAGCAAATTCTCGGGACTATCGGGCCTGGCGGGGAACGACATTGGGATTTTCTCGGGACTATCGGGGGAGGCGGTAAATGAGTTAAAAGAAATCCGGCCGCTGTGCGATGACCACATTGGTCCAAAGTTCATGTAAAAAAAGTTTCGCGCACGTTACGCAAAAATCCCAGGAGGAGATAGATTTTGACTGTTTTTCATATAATTCAAATTGTGGGAGAAGTAAAGGTCAGAGGTCAAAAGTCAGAGCGTAAAAGTTGTTCGGCATGAGGAGACGCATAAGTGTATACAGGTTTCATTGCTGTACCTGAAACAGGGCATGAGCTACACCTGTTCAAAGTTGGCATTTTCAAAGGCTTCCTACAGCGCCACCCTTTGGCCGATTGTTGCGAGCTTCGCGTTTTAGCCGTTTGGCATAGTCCTCTGCCATACTGCCGAGTTTCGTAAAAAGCGACTGCACGGTCTAGCCGCTAGAGAAAAAGTGGCGGAATAATAATAATAATAGTGCTGAAGTCCAATATCAATAAGTGGCCTTCGGGCACTTCGTGCCTTGGCCACTAATAATAATAATAGTGATGAAGTCCAATAACAATGAGTGGCCATTTGCCACTTCATGGCCTTGGCCACTAAATATAGCTGCAAGCAGCGATAAAGTGTCCAAGGCATAAAAAGCAGGAAAGCAAAAAGGCATCAAGGGAAAGCAAAGAAGAATATCAAAGAAGAACTAGAAGAAGTGTTCTTCCGAACAGGACTCCGGCAGGTCAGGTAGGTTTTTTTTTGGCCTACTATAATAGGCCAAAGTGAAAAGGGCGCCACGTGTTCTTGGGCCTTTCACAGCAATCGGACGCTGCATGCGGGATTTGAAGCATTTTGCTAGTATGTCGCAGGGAGTTACTCCCAATCCAACCCTTGATGTTGAGTTTCAAGCAGGGAGGCACTGGGTCCCATTTTTTTGAATCTTTGGTATGACGCGACGCAGGTTTGAACCCGGATCTCCCAGTCTTAGGGCCGACACTCAAACCACTAGGCCACTGAGCTGGTACATGATATCATTGCAATCCTCGCTTTGGATTAAAAGCGTCTGCTAAATGCCTAAACTGTAAACTGTAAACTGTAATCCTTGGAAATCACAACATAGGTGTAGACATGACAGTTTGTATTATAATGCTTGTTTCAGGATTTATGATGCATAATACATTATTTAGTAATGGCGGATATTCAAATACGCATCAAGGGGGGTTGGGGGACATTTTTAGGAAGGCTCCATATCAGACATTGTTCAAGGAACCAAAGTCTACCAAATGTCATGGTTTTATGCTTTTATAAACCCCAGGCGAGATTCAATCCAACAACCTTCTGCATGAAAGGCATATGCCCTGACCACTACACTAGGCAGCCACAGTATCTATTAACCATGTTTGTTTAAAAAAAAAGTCTATGTAGGCTGAGTGCCTTGATTTTATTGATTTCTTTTTTATATTTTGGAGGCTTGGGGTGAAATCAATCTGAGTAAATGTAATCGGAGTATTTCTGACATTTTCGAGTGATCATATTTTCTTTTACTCAGAACAGAAAAAAAAACAGACGGTAGAGAAGGGCTCATTTTAAACCATGGGCATCCAGGATGTTAACATCAACTCAGCCCGACATAGGGTTTGAACTGCCAACCATCTGTATACCAGGCACAGGCATTGACCACTACACTACAGCAGTCACACATAATAGACCTGTCATTTTTTTTTTAAAGAAAAGAAAAAGTTTCATGTAAATCTACAGTAGTTGTGGGGCTCATTTTAAACATGAACGTGATCTGGAGTTAGATCAGACGTGTCAACATTAAAGAGTTTGACATATGCACATGCCATGGGCATCCAGGATGTTAACATCAACTCAACCCGATGTGGGGTTTGAACTGACAACCATCCCTGTACCAGGCACAGGCACTGACCACTACACTACGGCAGTCACACTTAATGGACCTGTCATTTTTGAAAAAAAAGAAAAGAAAAAAGAAAAAGTTTCATGTAATGTACTTTAAAAGAAATCCGGCCGCTGTGCGATGACCGCATTGGACCGCATTGGTGTAAAAAAAGTTTCACGCACGTTACGCGAAAATCCCAGGAGGAGATAGATTTTGACTGTTTTTCATATAATTCAAAATTGTGGGAGAAGTAAAGGTCAGAGGTCAAAAGTCAGAGCGTAAAAGTTGTTTCATTGCTGTACCTGAAACAGGGCATGAGCTACACCTGTTCAAAGTTGGCATTTTCAAAGGCTTCCTACAGCGCCACCCTTTGGCCGATTGTTGCGAGCTTCGCGTTTTAGCCGTTTGGCATAGTCCTCTGCCATACTGCCGAGTTTCGTAAAAAGCGACTGCACGGTCTAGCCGCTAGAGAAAAAGTGGCGGAAGAATAATAATAATAGTGATGAAGTCCAATAACAATGAGTGGCCAAGGCATTGCCACTTCGTGGCCTTGGCCACTAAATATAGCTGCAAGCAGCGATAAAGTGGCCAAGGCAGAAAAAGCAGGAAAGCAAAAAAGCATCAAGGGAAAGCAAAGAACAAATCAAAGAAAAACTGGAAGCAGTGTTCTTCCGAAACTGTAAAGTCTACCAAATGTCATGGTTTTATGCTTATATAAACCCAAGGCGGGATTCGATCCAACGACCTTCTGCATGAAAGGCATATGCCCTGACCACTACACTAGGCAGCCACAGGATCTGTTGACCATGTTTGTTTAAAAAAAAAGTTCTATGTAGGCTGAGTGCCTTGATTTTATTGATTTCTTTTTTATATTTTGGAGGCTTGGGGTGAAATCAATCTGAGTAAATGTAATCTGAGTATTTCTGACATTTTCTTTTACTCAGAACAGAAAAAAAAGCGGCCGGTAGAGAAGGGCTCATTTTAAACATGAAGGTGATCTGGAGTTAGATCAGACGTGTCAACATTAAAGAGTTTGACATACGCACATGCCTCCAGGATGTTAACATCAACTCAACCCGACGTGGGGTTTGAACACTCAACCATCCGTATACCAGGCACAGGCACTGACCACTACACTACGGCAGTCACACATAATGGACCTGTCATTTAAAAAAAAAAAAAGTTTCATGTAATGTACTTGACGCCTTCTTTCGAAATGATATAGCGCCCCCCTTTGGCCAATTGGGGTAACATTGGTTTCAGTGATATTTGGACTAACCCTCTACAGTAGTTCATCATCAGCAGAAGAATAATTTGCATAAAAATGCAATATTGATTGAATAATTAAAAAAGCATGTTTCAATTTAAAAAAAATCCGATCTGACAGATCTTTAGATATTGGTCCAAAGTTCATGTAAAAAAAGTTCCGTGCACATGACGCAAAAGTTCCGGAATAAAAGCGGGTTTAAGTGTTTTACAAACTGCTCAAAATGGCGGAAAATCTAAGGGCGGAGCTTACTTAACAAAGACACAGATGTCTTCCGCTTGAGTCAAGGCACGCGTGTAAGCAAGTTGCATGTCTTCAAACGAAACGAGGCATGACTTATGCCCCTTTAAAGTTTGAGTTTTCAAATGCTTCGTATAGCGCCCCCCTTTGGCCAATTGGAGTAAGATTGCTTTCAGTGATATTTGGACTAACCCTCTACATATTTGCCAAATGCCATGAACGTGTCACTTTGCAAGTATGATTTAGAGGCAGAAGAATAATTTGCATAAAACTGCAATATAGAGTGAATTATTAAAAAATAATGTTTCGCTTTAAAAGAAATCCGGCCGCTGTGCGATGACCGCATTGGTCCAAAGTTCATGTAAAAAAAAGTTTTGCGCACGTTACGCGAAAATCCCAGGAGGAGATAGATTTTGACTGTTTTTCATATAATTCAAAATTGTGGGAGAAGTAAAGGTCAGAGGTCAAAAGTCAGAGCGTAAAAGTTGTTCGGCATGAGGAGACGCATAAGTGTATACAGGTTTCATTGCTGTACCTGAAACAGGGCATGAGCTACACCAGTTCAAAGTTGGCATTGTTCAAAGTCTTCCTACAGCGCCACCCTTTGGTCGATTGTTGCGAGCTTCGCGTTTTAGCCGTTTGGCATAGTCCTCTGCCATACTGCCGAGTTTCGTAAAAAGCGACTGCACGGTCTAGCCGCTAGAGCAAAAGTGGCGGAATAATAATAATAAAGATAGATTTTGACTGTTTTTCATATAATTCAAAATTGTGGGAGAAGTAAAGGTCAGAGGTCAAAAGTCAGAGCGTAAAAGTTGTTCGGCATGAGGAGACGCATAAGTGTATACAGGTTTCATTGCTGTACCTGAAACAGGGCATGAGCTACACCAGTTCAAAGTTGGCATTGTTCGCATTGTTCAAAGGCTTCCTACAGCGCCACCCTTTGGCCGATTGTTGCGAGCTTCGAGTTTTAGCCGTTTGGCATAATCCTCTGCCATACTGCCGAGTTTCGTAAAAAGCGACTGCACGGTCTAGCCGCTAGAGCAAAAGTGGCGGAATAATAATAATAATAGTAATGATGAAGTCCAATAACAATGAGTGGCCATTTGCCACTTCGTGGCCTTGGCCACTAATAATAGTTATGATGATGAAGTCCAATATCAATGAGTGGCCAAGGCATTGCCACTTCGTGGCCTTGGCCACTAATAATGGTGTGTAAAATATAAAATATAAAATTAGTGTCCGTGTAAGGACATATTGATGACCCCTGGGTAATATACGCACCATGTCACCATGTAAAATTAGCTAAATGCTCCTTGTTTTATTTCAAGAATTACTTTTAACACATTTAAATGCAATGCATACAAAAATAGAGAAAAAAGCTTTAATATTGGCTGCATTTTGTAGAGCACAGCCTTACGTTTCTTACGCTGCCAACAAAAGACTGATGTTACACTGAAGTAATTGTCTCCACCAGCCAAAGGCATGGTGGAGAGTATGTTTTCGCCCCTGTCCGTCCGTCCGTCCGTCTGTTACCAGCTAATCTCCGGCGCCGTTGGCCCGGTCGCTGTCAAAATGAGCACACACATTCCCTGGATGCCAATTCCGAACCTCTGCCCCACGTTTTTCATATGGTCCTGTTCTAGCGCCACCATGAGGCCATGTTTGCAAAACACATTTATGTACACTATTCTCAGAGATTTTGTCCACAAATCCTACAAATCGGTAGACACTAGACAGTATCTCTACACTCATGTGATCAACAGACAGTATCTCTACACTCAAGTGATCAACATGGATCTGTCCAATTTTCCATATTCCGTCCTGATTGGCTACAATTGTTGCAGGATTGCTCCGTTTTGAACAAAATGCCAAAATCATGAATACAGCATGCACACTTGGTGGAATTGGGCGTGCATGTTCCCACTAGGCAGAGGAAAAAATGTCACAACAAATTTCTCAAATCAGCCTCATGGTGGCGCTATAACAGGCCAATCTGTGTTTTTACCTTTATTTCCACCGATGAGTGGAACACTTTGTATGCGCACTCCCTAGAGGCTAAGGATAAATCACGTGAATCAGTACACAGTATCTCTATAGTTATGTGATCAAGTCCGATCCGTCTGATATGTCATATTCCATCCTAATTGGCTAATATTGGCTTCCAAAGTTCATAGGATTGCTCTGTTTTTGAACAAAATGTCTCAAATCATCAAGGCAGCTTTCGATTACTGTGAAATTTGCCACACATATTCCCACTAGGTAAAGGAACAAATTCTACCCTTTTCCCATTGGGAATATAGCGCCACCAGCAGGTAGACTTTAGCAAAACACATTTTTGGAACACAATGTCTCAAATCATGCATGCAGCGTTCGATTGCCTTGAAAGGTCTAAGATTGGCGAAGAACACATGCCTTTTTACATTGGCCTATTATAGCACCACCAGGACGCCTGGCCTGGTGGAGACCTGTGCTCGGAAGAGCACTGCTTTGAGTTTCTTCTTTTTTTGTTGTGATGCATTTGTATGCGTTTTTGTTTTGGTCTGTCTTGGGGGGTGGGTTGATGTACAAATGACAGATGTTGTGACACACTGTGGTACTTAAATCAATATTTTATACCATAATATGTTGTAATAATTCTGACTTTTAGTGCATTTATTTTAGTCTTGACCATTTTTTGGCATTGTTCCAATTTAGGGGTGTGTGATAGCGATTTGATAGATTTTCAGCCATTTCTTGCCAAGGTGTAGGGAGAGCCTGCACAATTGAAACGTTTTTCACATTTCACTATTTTACTCAGAGATTCTTTTACCTACACATGTAATATTTTCAGATAAAGGACATACACGTCTGCTATCATAAACCACGTAAGGTTTTTCAATTGATAAAACAGGTCATGAGTTATTAAACCGCAAGTGGATGCTGTTCCGATGTTACATCTGAAGCCCACATGGGATTAATTGTAACAGCATGATTTACAAATGTAACACAGCTCAAGAACCGCATTAAACAAATCGTTCAAATTCAGTTCTTCATTCAAACAACTCTTTTACATTGTTTTCATACCAAGGATGTGATACTATATCATATGCAAGGAAAATATTACATATTACCAGATGTACCAGTTCGAGCAGTTGTGTGAATTCTAGGGGCAAATGGTTACCTAAATAAATAGCAAGTTTGATTAATGCAATTACGTTATACCGGTACATCCCTAATCTGACTTAAATTACACTATACGGTAATTAAATGTCAGCTGACTGAACACAATATTGGCCAATATGTCAATATGTCAATAATACATTATCATGTTAAATTGTGTTTTGAACCGTTTTGGCACCCCTGCTTTGATGTTGCCTACAGAACAGAACTAAGGCCACATTCACACAGGCACGTTTTATTGCGATTAAAACAAATCCTGTAGCGTATTGTCGGAAAATGTGCATCGTTTGGGCATGTGTGAAGACGCAGCCGTATTATTTTGCGAATCATAGAAACAAAATTAAATCCCGAAAAAAAAAAATGGTTTTGATTCGCAACAACATGCGGTTCACTGTTGGTGTGAATGCATCCGCCTCAAATACAGGCAATGAAACATTGTGGTAGAGCAATGTGCAGGTTAAATCCATAGCTATATTTAGCCTATATATAATAGGCTAAATCCCCCTGCCTGACTGTCATCTCCAATTAGATTTCTGACCAATAGCCTACAGCCCATGGCCGTCCCCTCAATGATTTCATTTCTGATCGCCGCTCCCTCGATCCCGCATAGTTTTATTTGTGAGGAGTTGCTCACAGTCAGATAAAATTAAAGTGCCACTGGAGTCACTGTTGTATATCCTATAAAGGCTATAGGCCTAATATAATACAGGCCGATTTGTGGGCGCCTCTCTCTCTCTCTCTCTCTCTCTCTCTGTGCCAAATCATGTGCCACATGGAGACGCTTTACGCGCGGAGAGAGAGGGAGGGCGAGACAATAGGCAGAAAGAGAGAGAGATTAGTGATGTTCTCCTCTTCATAGACATTCATTTGCTAAAGTATAATGTCTGGTTTATTGCAGGATTTTGCAAGTCCCGCCGGCTGCCGCTGGTTTTATTTTTTGATTGCCCGTTTCCGTCCGCAGGTAAATAATAGGCTACCGCCTGTGCCGCAATTTCGCGGGGGTTCTGCGGTTACATTGTGGATTGAATTTGAAGAATGAATAAACACAGGGAGATGGAGGAGGCATTATTACTAGGGGTGGGACGATATTGCTATCTCACGATACGATATCTATCACGATATTAGGCTCTCGATAACAATTATATCACGATATTCGATATATTGCGATATTCGATATATTGCAAGAAATGTCATCAACGATATATCACGATATTTGTAACTGAAAATGAAAAATAACGATAAAAGGCAAAACTCTGGAATTATACACGTATTCCATTAATCTTACAAGATTATTTTATAAATTGGCTAATAAGTAAATTAATCTTGCATCCTCAAACAAACACTGCAACTTTGTAAACTGCCCAGAGTTTGTCTGTCCAGCACAACAATGGGTAGGCCTACTAACTAATCAATCCATAACTAAAACGCATTTAGTGAAAATGTAGCCTAATTGTCAAGAAACACATAGCTTAAAATAAGATTGACACATGTAAAAAATGTGCATACATGCAAAGTGCCTCCTCTTAACTCATCTGCTGCCATTTAACAATACCTTCGTACTCTCATATGCCAAACTGTCTCCATAGACTTCCATGTAATTCATAGTGCACGGATCATGCACACCCATGCCTAGATAATGCACCACGTGTGTCCACATTGCTCACAGCTTTCAAACAAAAAAATCTGAATGGAAATCCGTTCAGGCATTCATGAGATGGCAGCCATTATGTTTTCCTAAAATGTAAACAAATATGGCTGCCATGTTTGAAAGATGGGGTTGCAAGGGGGGTTAAACATGCAATTTCGCGATCGCTATCATGCCTACTACATGTTTTGAGGTAAAAAAAAAATGTAAAAAAAAATGTTTTGAAAAAAAAAAAAAAACGATATTTGCCAGCATTTATCGATAATTATCGCGGGAGGTAATACCGCGATATATCGCCATATCGATATTTCGTCCCAGGCCTAATTATTACGCAGCTTGGATACATACATGTCCCGTGGACACACGTGGTCTAGCGATTCATTGTCGCGGTTGACAAAGTGCAGTGTGAGCGCAAACACATTCATTAAATATGCAAGAATGTTGCAACTTCACCTCTCCCAAACGCACCAACTATACCGAATTATATGTGAGAATGTGGCCTAACATGCATAGCATGTTAGAATGATGTAAACTAATGAAGAACAGATACATGCAGACAACCATCTAGATTTTATCTTGGCAACATAAAAGACAAGATTTGCAGACCAAAGATACTCAACGTGACATTTTTTTACATATTTTGAGAAATACCAGTTTTTCTGCAATAACTCTGTCTAGGCTGGATACAAATAATTCTTTCTTCCTGGACACATTCATAATGACCCTGGTCACAAACTGATGCTATGACGTCATGATGGTATTGACCAATCAAGAGATAATGTGCGTGTTACAATTATGAAGCGTTAAATGAGGCAGCTCTCCCCTACAGTTTTTTTAGTACCTTTCATTATACAGTTGGCTGTGAAAACAATAATACTAAGGCTCAAATACTTTTTTCAGATGTATGTATTTATGACATTTGAGAAAGATTCTGTGTTGCCAAAATCAATATAGCAATTTCTTTTGTTATTCACTTTATATACATTTCTGTCTGGTAACAAAAATCGTACAGATGTTGTGCAGAGAACTTTTAACCCAAAGTCCACAATGGTATTGTCTATGCAAAAATGCAAAGAAAAAGTAGTGCCCGGACAAATTTTCTAGGCACATAAAAGTAGTGCCCGGACACATTTTCTAGGCACATATTCTTATATGGCAATACAGCCTATGAAGTGAGAATGGGCGTGAATCCAGCTCTACCTGTTAATGGGGTGACCATAGTGCTGGGAAATTATGCAGCAGGGGAGATGGTCTTTGCTCATCGACCAGGGGTTCAGCCTATTCAAACAGCTGTTGATGGTGAAGTGCCAGGATGAAACTGACTATCTGTGCAACCTTCCTAAGCCCATCTCACAGTCTGAGTTGGTGAGGGAGCAGAAAGCCGATCCCACACTGGAGCTGGGGGACTGAGCATGAACGACCTCCCGTTGGTCTGACCAGGTTAGCATTCACCAGCATCGGCTGGTTAGCATTTTGCCAGGTTAGCATTCACCAGTGTCAGGGTTAGCATTTCACTATGTTGGGCCTTCTTCAGCATGAAAAAAAAAACCTAAGCCTCCAGGTGAAACACTAAACAGTCACTTCACTTACATATCGTTCACATTAAGGCTGGGCGATATTAAGAAAACCTTCGACATTCGATAAGGTGGTTGAATACCTCGATATCGATATTAGCAAAAATAATTGCATTTATAGTTTTAATGTGTTTCTGCTTTAGGTTCACTGCATGCCTAACCCAGATAATGAATATCATATCCAAGCATGCACACTGCACAGTACACATAGAATAAAGACATGAAATGCCTTATTTCCATTTTCCAACAATGGTTTTATTGAAATAACCACACCTGGTTACAGATGGACTGTTTTTTTTGCATGTGCTACGTGCATGCAGTGTGTCTGTTAATTAATTTGACACATACACCAATACCTAATTTCAAGCCGTCTTTGTCGATATGTATGCATTGCTTGTTGATACCCTGATATCAATACATTTTCGATATATTGCCCAGCCATAGTTCACATTATATTTTCTCTTTATACATTGTTCATAGTCCTAAACATATTCACAATATATATAAATTCACATACATTTTAAATTTTTAGACAACATTTTAGGAAACATTTTAGAAAACAACCAGGTCTGTGCAGGTTCAAGACCCCTATATAAAGACAGACCCAGACCATCTCCAAAACATTAGAAACATAGATGTTATGTGGGGGTGTACCATTAACTATTCT
The DNA here is from genome assembly GCF_963921795.1 of Nannobrachium achirus. Taxonomy (NCBI): domain Eukaryota; kingdom Metazoa; phylum Chordata; class Actinopteri; order Myctophiformes; family Myctophidae; genus Nannobrachium; species Nannobrachium achirus. Next base: position 141,827 of record NW_027664954.1, read on the forward strand.
ATTGCAGTGCTGGTTGGAGGGTGGAGCCAGAGAACATTGTTCTTTCTCTTGGGTGTTCTCCAGACCGCTGGAACGGCAGGCCACCCCACTACTTTGTTACTTTGAAAAGTTAGCCTGAGTTAAAAGTGGGCAGTTTGTTTACCTGCCAGTTTATTTTGGAATTTTTTTTCTGATGTCACTGTGATGTACCACTCTTAACAGAATGGGTTTGCTGCTCTGACATCACGCTCTGACTTGATGTCCCTTTTATGCCCATATATTTTATGCCCATATAGTCGACAATGTGATGTCAGAACATGCCCAAATATGGGTATTCCCAGATCACACTTGCAAATGAATTATGTCCTTGTCCGTTTTATGCCCATATATGGAGATCCCTGTCCCGATGTCATTAATATGAAGGGCATATCTGGGAATGCCCATATTTGGTAATGCCCATATATGGTCATGTTCTGACATCACATTGTTGACTATCATGCAGGGATCTCCATATATGGGTAACTGGTCCCATATACATCACTGGCCAGATGGTCAAGAATTGGCGCAATGTCGCATGTCACCCTGAGGTGTCTTACTAGTGTTATGGCCCTAGAGCCAGACCGTAACACCACCATTACCTGGCAGAGGTTTTAAAACAAAAAGTAATTTCTCAGCTTCTAGATTTAACCTCATCCAAATAAAAGTATAATTATCTTATGCAAATATGTTTTTTATTATTAGTTTTTAAACTAGGGACATATTGACACCTTTATGTTTGTAATGCAACTTACAAGTTAATCTTTTCCCGGTCTTCCTGGTGGATTTCAAAGTGGTCTAGAAAGTTTTAAAAAAAAGCATGTTATCAGACAGCGAGCACAACAGCTTATAGTTCTTATAAGTGTGGCATCATTATTATTGTGGCAGCGGATTCAAATTAAAAGCTCAAACAGACTTGCTTTAGACGAAACATGGGCATACTTATGTACTAGTAAGACGCCTCAGGGCGACATGCGACCTTGCCCTAAAGGGCGAGGTTGTGCTAATTCTTGGCCATCTGGCCAGTGATGTACAGTATATCGAATCAGTTACCCATATATGGAGATCCATGTACTGTATCCCTTTTATGCATATATGGAGAGGTCTGAACAAGCCACACAGATATAGGCTGTCTTCACATGTACGTCTACACGTGGACAAGCTGTGACATTTCTCATGGTAAACTGTGACCTTCGGTCACAATAAAAGAAGTTCACAGTGAAAGTGTGAGGGTAGGTGAGTATTCAACCAAGTCTCTTCAAAGGAATCATATTAAACCAAGGAAAGTCTCTTAATAAAATTGTTTGTCCCCAGTTCGGGGTTAGGTTAAGGTGAGTCAAACAAGGTAGGTAAAAATTAAATATGTTTTCTTCTCGTTCCAGGGTATTTTCCATGCACTCTCTGACTCTCATCATCACTTTTGGTGTTGTGTGGTTGCCTATAAAATACGAGAAACACTTTGTCAATATTTGTTCCAGACAACATAGAAAGTTGGGAATAAAGTGGAGACCTCGCTTACTGCCTGAGCACTCGTCCATACACCGAGGAGAGCCAGCCAACACTGAGGCAGAGTAATGAGTGTTTTAGTCAGCCTCAGCCTAGCCAATCATCACAGGTGTCGCCAGATCAGGTTGATTGAAGATGTAGATTGGTAGGGGAGAGCGGGGTAAACTGAGTAAAAATTGACACATTTCCCAGTAATTTGGGATGTTTCCTAGCAATGGAAGTTATCAGAATGTATTCAAGACAAAAGGCAGTGAAAATATGATTGTTTTAAAAAAAGTGGTCGTGTGTCTCAGTTTACCCCAGCACCGGGGTAAACTGAGACAGACCAGAGAAATCAACGGGGTAAAGTGATCCACTCACTTTTTTCACTTTAAAACTACCATAAAAACACAAAAACCTGGTAAACCACGTTAAATATGCACAATACAAAAATGTACATAGCAGACATTCTTTTCATATGGTTTGTACTGTCATTTTCACCCATGTGTCAAATAATGTGTCACATGGGCAGAAAGAAAAAACAAAAAACCCTGTAAAGAATTGATAGAAGGGTTTACCAAACTTTCCTCAGTTGATCCTAATGTAATTTTTCCTGTAGAATGCATTTCTGCAAAGTATATTGTTGTATTGTGCATAACTAATGAGATAATTATCATATTTAGGCAAATATTCTAATTATCTCATTAATTATGCACAATACAAAACAATATATATCAGAAATGGATTCTACAGGGAAAACTACATAAGAATCAACTGAGAAAAGTTTGGTACACCCTTTAATCAGGTTTTTACAGCTCTCTCTCTGTCTATCATGTTGGGATAATGTGAAATAGTGTCTCACTTTACCCCGAAGCAATTGTCTCACTTTACCCCACAGCCACATTTTGGGAAAAGGGATATTTTTTATCAATTCAGGGTAATCTTCAGCTAGCATCTATCACATGAATTTATAAGTTGGTAGTTCATCAACATGTATGATATAAAATATTCTCACTGCATCAATTTTCTTTGACACAACAGCTGATTATGTTGACAGCAAGAAAATTTACTTTTACATGCAAAAAAACACATTTTTGTGAAAAAAGCATGTTTTCCACAGCACTATCAGGTCTCATGGCAAGTGGGAAATTCAAGGGGCTTGAAATTATAATGTTCACATGACCACAGATGTGTTCCATTGACAAGAAACAGGGGGTGTCTCAGTTTACCCAGTGTCTCAGTTTACCCCGCTCTCCCCTACTGCCCATCGATTACACATCCTAGGCTGGGGACTCAAACTAGTGGTATATATTGATTGATTGATTGATTGATTGATTGATTGATTGAAACCTTTATTGATTCTCAAAAAGCGCATTGAGGTTCACCCTCGTTTGCAATGCTGATGAGATTACACACACAATGATCAACAATTAAGACATACAAATATACAACAACAAGAACAAGAATTAGGTTAAAAACATAATTGCATACTGAGGTAGGGAGATTTAAGAGCATGTTATTAAATTGACCATATTGGAGCATGAATTTTTAGCATGCATTGTAGTGTGTTCTATGAAACGGGAGCATCAACGCAAAAAGCAGTTTTACCTAGTTCAGACTGAACAGGTGGAACCTCAAGTGAAAACCAGTCACTTGAGTTGTTTTTCCTCTTTTTTTCCAGTCAAGTAGCAGAGTGATATAGGGTGGTAACTTCCCATTGATAGCCTTAAACATAAACTGGTGCCAGTGCCTTGTTCTTCTCTCAGCAAGGGATGGCCAGCCTACTCTCTCATAGAGGGTACAGTGATGGGCCTTCAGCAGTGATAAATCTAAGTGCTGAATGGTAAACTGTATCAAGGGGTAAAAGGGTAGTAGGGGCAGCATTTCTATAGATTACATCCCCATAATCTAATACTGACATAAAGACAGCTTCCACAATCCTTTTCCTGCAGATCATTGGGAAGCTGACTTTATTCCTATATAGAAAGCCAATTGTCTGTCTTAGTTTAGTGCTAAGTTCTGAAATATGATGTCTAAATGTAAGTTTATCATCCAACCAAATACCCAGATATTTATATTCCGTGACTCTGTCAATGGAGGATCTGTCGTATCCTATGAAACCATAATTCACCAAATATTGGCATGAATTACATAGTGGAAGGCTGGTATTTGCATATATTTAACTCAATCTGTCTGTCTCTTACTGCAAACAAATGGTCTTATTTACATTTACCACCTACATGTAGGGTTCCTGGGTGGGGCAAAGTTGTCACTTTCCTGTCTTTGTAGGAATGTCAACTGTTGTGTGCTCGAAGGCCACATGTGTATTGAGTAGATGCTAATCTAATCAACATGTCTGGAGGTCTGATCCAATGGAATGACATTATTTGTCTCAGCTAACTTTGGAAAGAATATAAAGAGTTACCAAAATGTTGTATTGGGTGTGCTTCCATGGGAGGCCGGTCAAAGTATCAATATGAAGACAGTCGGTATTTATGGTTTTGGCTCTTGAAAATAGCATACATTTTGTCTTTCCCTTGAGTTTAGAACTAGCTTGAGTGAGATGAGAGCATCTTGCAGGGTGTTCATAGGATAATTCATAGGAATTCATTCCATTAACACTTCCCATGCCAGGCCAAAATGGCCCCAAGGACCCTGTGCCAGGATTTTGCATGTTATTTTGATATTTTTTGATTTTGATAAAAAGAAAATTGCAAAAAATTTGAAAAATTATATTATTTACGTCAAACTACGTCATTGGCACAGACGTCTTTTGGCCCATTTACGTCAATCTACCTCTGTGGCATGGGAAGAAGACACTGAATCCCTAACAAGCTTCAAGGAGCATCGTTCTTCACCTGACCTGAACTCAGATATCCATGTAGTGAGAGGACTCTGGAGTAAAGCAGTAAGAAGAACATAATAATGATGTGATTTCGTTTTACCTAAGAATGAACAGCCTCCAGGACCTTACTGAAGGCTTCCTCATTGTAGCAGCACTTCAGGAATTCACGTTGCCAGAACAGAGTGTCGACAGTGAGCTTGACATCTTCTCTGGTCACATGTTTACTGCTGTCATCTAGATACGCTGGAACATCATATCTGTGATGCATCACCACCAGAATCACTGGTTTACCACCTTTCAAGAGAGAACAATTAACCACTTTATTTGCCAAAGAAGGAGATCTCCTTCTTATCTCTATTTCCTAGTTCCGTGCTAATACACTGATTAAATAAAAAGAAATGGGCTAGCTAAAAACCACTAGCATCTAATGTGTTAATACCAGGCAGTCAATGTTTATTACATCTGGATGGTTGATTTATTAAAAAATAAAAAATAAAATAAAAAAAATCTCACATGGAATCTTCCCCATCGCCTCCATGATATCAATTCCAATTCGTGAGGGACTTGGACAGAAAGCCAGGATGTGGTCACTTTCTTCCACAGATTCTTTCTGAGTCATTCCTCCATGTTGAAGTCGTCTAATGAATGTTTCATGGGCACCACGGGTCTCCCCAGTCACAACGACGAAGACATTGAAGATCTGCCCTGGTGTTAAGATAGAGAGAACTGTAAGGCTAGGGAGATTGTTGAGGAAACAGTCAAGCTGAATGTGTAACTGTTATAGTTCTACCCCGAATTTGAACGGTGGTCTACTCTAATGTGATGATTCTTCCACTGAGCTAAGAGAGCCTGCATATTTTGCTTTGGGGGGAAAAAAAACATTTTGACCTTCAAATTTAAGTAACACATCTTACTCTGTCTGAGGATCTGATGTATCTGATGTACTGTGGATTGAGAAACAGAAGAATTACATCAAATGAAATGACAACCTACAAGAAAAGAAACACTGAAATAGGACAATCGTCAAAGTACAACCCATAATACATGTACAGATGTGCCATTTCAAAACATGTCCTGCCATTGGCAAGACCTTATATTTCCCATGGATTGGCAGAACATTGAGTTTGTAGATCAGCTGTTTTTGCTATTTTGACCAGACCTGCCAACCTTGGGAAATGTTTTTGAGTACACAGCGACCGCAGCCCCCGTGCCGCAAATTTCGCGGTTTTCCCACACGAAGCGCAGACACGTGTATATTTTGGGGGGTCCCACATGCCTTTTTGGGTGGGACCTTTACAGTTATGTTCACACCAGAAATGTAGCACATTGCATGTCTTGACTTACACTAATAATATGGTTATAACAACTTTTGGAGCGGTGAAAGCGCTCCCAATAGACAGGTATGTCCGTGGGTATGTGGGTGGGTGGGTGGGTGGCTGGCTGGGTGGCTGGGTGGCCGTGTCCGTAGCCTGGCAATACCTTGAGTGGCCACACACAACACACTAGTTAAAGGAGGGGCGCTGTTTTGTGCAGGCCAGGCACACTCACCACTCACTCACACGCGCACGCAACACACACACACACACACACACACACACACACACACACACACACACACACACACACACACACACACACACACACACACACACACACACACACACACACACACACACACACACACACACACACACACACACACACACACACACACACACACGTAGAACACAGAATCAAAAACATAGATCTAGAACACATAGAATCAAAAACATAGATCTAGAACACATAGAATCAAAAACATAGATCTAGAACACAGAATCAAAAACATAGATTTAGAACACATAGAATCAAAAACATAGATCCAGAACATATGGAATCAAAAACACCATATAGAATCAAAAACATAGATCTAGAACACAGAATCAAAAACATAGATATAGAACATATAGAATCAAAAACACACACACACACACACACACACACACACACACACACACACACACACACACACACACACACACACACACACACACACACACACACACACACACACACACACACACACACACACACACACACACACACACAGGGTATAGCTGCTCAGATTCACCGCTCCACTTCGAACCGAGGTTTGATTTTTAAATACAAATGCCGTTTGGTCCAGAGAAAAAGTAGTATTACCAGGCAATACAGTAATGTTGCATTGGCAATATTGTTGAAAAATCTTTAATAACATAGACTAACTGCACTTGCTTCATTAACAACAAGCTGTCGCTTTTGCGAACGCTCATCATTTCGACAACGGAGCGTCGGCAGGTTAGCTACTCACCCCACGGAGCTTTTAAATTAATCTGATTAATATCGCCGTTATGTAAAATCCGAGCGATAGTTGGTCGCTATGATACGAATGCATGTAGAAATGAAAGCAAAACAAAACAGACTCCGCCATTCGGTTCAATTCTTCTTCAGCCGAAAAAACGAGCATAGCTTCCGTTCTAGTGCTCCCCAGCGCCATGCGCCCCATTCACACACCATTCATGTGGTGCTTGTATGGGAGCAACTATACGGCAGGGAGCAAAACATTTTTGCCTCACTCTGAGCCACAACACCTACTGCAGAATGTGTTATGTGCGCCCATCCCCCGAAATTGAGGATATTGCGTCCCTGCGTACAGAGACTTAAAAATGTGTGCTTTGTACGCATAATGCGTGCAGGTTGGCAGGTCTGGAATACACCTACTGTAAGTATACTGTATAGGAGTTTAAATGTACATGAAAACATTAGATTTTCTTTCACTTCATCACTTAGCAAAACTCAGTCAAATTGAGAATAAACCTACCCAGAAAATATTTAAGATCTTTCAAGAACAAATGTAATGCAATTTAAGGTGATATAGAGACCAAAGGGGGGGGGAGAGAGAGAGAGAGAGAGAGAGAGAGAGAGAGAGAGAGAGAGAGAGAGAGAGAGATCATGAACATACAATGTCACACAGCACACATGCGCGCTTAATTTCTCAGTTGATCAGACACGTGTGTGTCCTTGAAGAGATTGTGAGAATATGGTTTCTCTTTATGTTTGTAATGCAACTTACTTAACCATCTGGGCACTACAGAGAAAAAAAAATTGAAGATCCGCCCTGGTGTCAGAGAGAGACAGAGAGAGAGAGAGAGAGAGAGAGAGAGAGAGATCAGGTCATCATGAACATACAATGCTTCACTTTAGCAGATTTGTGCCTCTACAAGACTGCTTGTTGAAAGGCACGCACACATGCACGTGTGCACTCACACACACACTAGAGCTGGGATACCCGACCGAAAACACCTGGGGCCCGACGGGCTCGGGGCGGACGGATTTTCATAATAAATTGTCGGACGTTGATTCGGGTTGGACATATTTGTTGATATAGCCTCTGCCTTCCTTTGACATGCATCATGCACTCTCTCTGACGCAGCGTAGGCTACAACTCCTGTGTGTGTGGCACTGACACTGTGTGTGTGTATGTGTGTGTGTGGGCTTGCAAATGCTACCATTTGGGGACTAAAATGTCCCCACAAGGGTACAAATACCTCACATTCAGGGGACCTCCCTACTTTGTGGGGACCAAAAGATTGGTCCCTGATAGATATGAATTATGATACATACTTGTATGGTTTGTGTATGAGGCTCATATGACCATATAAGTTATATTATGAACTGAACTTACAGTATAGGAGACCATGTTTTTGGTGGTACTGTGAGTTCAGGCTACTGATTACAGGTCATGGCAACTTTGGTTGCCCTGACTACGAAATCAAGTTTTGGTTATACTGTATGTCACTAGTGGAAAATTACCAACACTCTACGTCTCTGTCTTCTTGTTATGATCTGGGAACGAATCAATTAGTCCCACGATCTTACTTGTACTGTATTCTTTATATACTGTATGTTAACTTCCATCTTGGAAGAGAGAGAATTACCAAGCTGCCACTAGGATAGTAGCTCACTGTTTTGTCTCTTTGTCTGACTCTCTTCAAATACAGCAATTTATTGATAGTCCTTTGGCTCGTCTCTGTCTTATTTTGGTTATGGATTTCATCCATATCCATATTTATTTAACTTATTAATAATGTATTTAACAGTCCCCACAAGGAAAAGGGTTAGGTTTAGGCAGTGATGGGCAGTAGCGAGCTACAAGTAGCGACGCTACATAGCTTAAAGGGCCTACACCATGCTTTTAAAACTATATTTCTTGTATAAATATATGCTCAAAATTGAGTCTTAGACAGGTTTTAACCCTCAACAAACACTCTGACCATTCCTTTTGTTGAGGCTCTCCAGCTGCAATACCAAAACGGCCTCTGTTTGCTCAGGGGCGCATTAGGGTGGATCTTAAATGACCTTTTTCTGATTTTCTTGAGTCTCACCCCCCAATTATGTTCCAATGTACAAAAAACTGCTTTGGTTAAAATTTGGTTGAATTTCAAGCATATTTAGAGGTAGCTCAATCAAGTCAAAGATTGTACATTTTATTGGTCAAAATCGAATTGCACTGCAGGCACATTTAAGTTATACATTACACATTATTCTTATACTAAGCACAGAAATGATATTTTTTAAGCTTACAAATCTAAACACAAATCTGATTACATGTTTGTCATATGTCAAACCAGAATTAATGTATTGTAGGTAATAGCAAAGCAAAGAATGACAATTTGCAATTTTTCATTTAACGTGCACAATGACATGTCTTTATTGCACACTCTTCAATCATACTCACAACACACAACAAGTACACAGCCCCACTTCCTTGTTTACCCCCAAAACCCCTGAAAGTCACTGCAGTATAGCAATTCAGTAGTTACTGATCAATTAAAGTTTGTTTACGGCTATCGGGATACTTGTGCCGATAGTCCTGCACAATTTGCAGCAAGTATTGGAGTTGGGACTCATCTTTAGTAATGAGACCACAATATTCTTGTATTAGGTCAACCCCACACTCTGCATGATCATTAACAACATTCATCGCCTTCACTACAGCCAGAGCTTCTTGGTAGTCCTCCCTGGGCTCCCACTCAAAGCACCTTGGAAAAAATCTTCAATGTTCTTCCTTGCAATTGTTCCAAGGTCAACAGTAATTCTCTTCATATGCCCCTGTTCACCATAAGTGATTGGAAAACTTTTGAGAAGCAGCTTTAGACACCTCAGCATTTATTGATGAACCGGATACCTCGCTGCTCGAGGTATCCGGTTCAGAGCTCCAAGAGCTACCCATCATGCCCGTTGGATGGCAAAGGTTATTTATTGTATGAAGATCTGGATGTTTCATGGCCAATTCAAACTGACCTTCAGGGAAGAAAAAGCATGCATGGATTTGTGCATTTTTGCAGTTTGCAATTATGTGAAGGCATGGATGATGGCACCTGTTGCTGTCAGCGCTCCACTAAATTACTTGGCAGCTGTTAAAATCGTTGCTGGAATATTCATCAATAAATGCTGAGGTGTCTAAAGCTGCTTCTCAAAAGTGTTCCAATCACTTATGGTATTTTGCTCCAGAGATTGTCGGACTTGCATTGTTTGACAGTCAAGTGAGCGCGCAAACGAAGAGGCTGATGGTGAGAGCCATGAAAGATGGAAATGAAGATCATGAACTGAGAATTACTGTTGACCTTGGAACAATTGCAAGGAAGAACATTGAAGTGCTTTTCAAAATGATGGATCTCCCAGATGACTTCCTTGACGTTGATCCCGATGAGTGGGAGCCCAGGGTAGACTACCAAGAAGCTCTGGCTGTAGTGAAGGCAATGAATGTTGTCAATGATCATGCAGAGCGTGGGGTTGACCTAATACAAGAATATTGTGGTCTCATTAGTAAAGATGAGTCCCAACTCCAATACTTGCTGCAAATTGTGCAGAACCATCGGCACAAGTATCCCGATAGCCGTAAACAAACTTTAATTGATCAGTAACTACTGAATTGCTATACTGCAGTGACTTTCGGGGTTTTTGGGGGTAAACAAGGAAGTGGGGCTGTGTACTTGTTGTGTGTTGTGAGTATGATTGAAGAGTGTGCAATAAAGACATGTCATTGTGCACGTTAAATGAAAAATTGCAATTGTCATTCTTTGCTTTGCTATTTCCTACAATACATTAATTCTGGTTTGACATATGACAAACATGTAATCAGATTTGTGTTTAGATTTGTAAGCTTAAAAAATATAATTTATGTGCTTAGTATAAGAATAATGTGTAATGTATAACTTAAATGTGCCTGCAGTGCAATTCGATTTTGACCAATAAAATGTACAATCTTTGACTTGATTGAGCTACCTCTAAATATGCTTGAAATTCAACCAAATTTTAACCAAAGCATTTTTTTGTACATTGGAACATAATTGGGGGGTGAGACTCACGAAAATCTAAAAAAGGTAATTTAAGATCCACCCTAGGGCGCATCTAGTGGGGTTTTTCCACTGAAAAAAAAAATGTTTTTTGAAAAAAAAAAAAGTTTTTTGAAAAAAAAAAAAAAAAAAAAAAAACAGGGGAGCGAGAGTGACGTCACTCTCGTCAACTCTCAGAACAGCACTGTTCTGAGAACCCGTGGAAAGCTTTTCATCTCTGTCTGCCCAAAACCAGAGAAAGACACAATTGTCAGAAATAGGACTTTGTGAGGATAGAAGGTGCCAGTGGGACCCCAAAAAAAGGTTTTAAAATAGAAAAAGTGATCATGGTGTAGGTCCTTTAACTACATTTTACAGTAGCGTCATGGTAGCGCCGCTCCTTTTGAACCAAATAGCTTTTAGCGTAGCGTAGCTATTTTTAGACCCCAGTAGTGACGTAGCGTCCAACAAACGCTACACGTTACTATCCCGGTGAAAAATGACTGCTAAATGAAGTTTGTGAGGAAAAGAATTCCCAACAGCTCCCCAAACGTGTTGTTCTGCGTAGCGCTGCAGCTGCTTTCACTTCATTCAGCGAACGTCCTGTGTGTGTGTGTGTGTGTGTGTGTGTGTGTGTGTGTGTGTGTGTGTGTGTGTGTGTGTGTGTGTGTGTTAGATAAGCGACTGAAGTGAGGGATTTATGGCACTTTGAAGTGAGACCGAGCCAAGGATCTGTCTCACTATGCGCTCTCTACTTCGCACTCTCTACTGCGCGAACCGGATCCCATCGTTCACTTCAAAGAGCCGTTCAAAAGATTCGATTCGTTCGCGGACATCCCAACCTCTACCCGCAGAACAACTGACATACAAGCTCACATCGCGTTGCAAATGCTAACTGTGTGAGCTTGTAGATCTCGCGGGGTGGAGCATAAACTCCACCCCGCGAGTACTCAAGTACAGTACTCTACCCGAGTACTTGAGTAAGAGTACAGAGTACTCCTGTCACATTTACTCCTGTCCACACCAAAAGTAGCTCAGTCATAATGTTACAAGTAAGAGTAAAAAAAATACTTGCTTTTAAATGTACTTAAGTATTAGAGTACATACCGGTACATGCTTTTAAAAATAGGCTCCTTAAAGTACAAATAAAAGTAAAAGTACTCAAGTACATTTACTCAGTTACTGTCCACCAGACAATTGGACTCGAGTCATGATGACTCGACTTGACTCGGACTCAAGTCGCAAATTTGACGACTTGCGACTTGACTCGGATATAAGGGCAAAAACTTGAGACTCGACTTGACTTGGAAGACAATGACTCCCGACTCGACTCGACTTGAGACACGCTGACTCGGACGACTTGCCGCTACGCCACTCACCAAAGCAGTCACTAGGTTCACACTTTTATTGATTGATTGATTTGATTGATTGGAGACAGGCATGTAAGCGAGAGCACAAGCACGGAAGCAGCAAAACACTATGATCAGACTTGGCACCACACACACACACACACACACACACACACACACACACACACACACACACACAGCATGAGCGAATGGCTACTGCCCCTGAGCCTGATGCAGCCACTGCCGGTTCTGCTGCTGCAGTTCCAAAAGTAGTGCAGTTTGCATATAAAAACTTACACTCCGATGGTAAACAGAGGAACTGCCATGATTGCGACCGTAGGTCGCATTTACTATCAAACCCTGCACAAACTGTCAGTCCGTCAGTCTGTCTGTCACACCTCACACGTCACACTCTTGCCCTGCTCATATCTCCGCAACCGTTGCCCCGATCCATGCCAAATTTTGCACACACGTTCCTTACCTGCCAAACTACAACCTCCAAGGACCCCCGGAGCTCCAGGGACCCCCAGGTCCCTGGGGGACCCCCAGATGTAAAAAATGACCAAATGTGCTAAACTGACCAAATGACCACCCCAACGGGGCTGCTCACGGGGAATTCCCGGGGACCACCCACTCCTGGTGCTCCAGAATGGATGCAAAAGTGGTGGCGCCCCCAGTGGAGGACCCCCTACACTGCAGCTCACATAAAATGCCATAACTCCGGCTAGGAGCGACCGGGACAGCCGGGGCCGGTACCTATTCGTCCGCCTTGCCGGCGCGGAGACCCCACCCCTCATTTCTCACATGGCCCTCTTCTAGCGCCACCATGAGGCCGATTCTTGCAAAACACATTTTTGGACACTGCTCCTACAATTTTTGCCCTAAAATCACGCGAATCGGTACACAGTATGTCTACACTCATCCCATCAACATGAATCTCTCCCATATAGCGCCACCTCCAGGCCGATTTTTAAAAACACATTTTTGGACACTGCTCCTACAGATTTTGCCCTAAAATCACGAAAATCACTACACAGTATGTCTACACTCATGTCATCAACATGGATCAGGAAGATTTTGGCAAAACACATTTTTGCCCTATTTGTGGAGATAAGTGACCTACGGTCGCTTATCTCCCGATTAGGGAGTCTTACTGGTAGAGTATTATGGTCAGAGGGTAGGCATAGTGTTACTGTTTTTGAGCGGTGGTCACAACGCTCCTATACGTGGCCGTGTGTGTGGGTCTGTCTGTCTGTCTGTCTGTCTGTCTGTCTGTCTGTCTGTCTCCGTAGCCTGCAGTAACCTTTTCTGACCACACATGTTAAGGGAGGGGCGCTGTTGCACACACACACACACACACACACACACACACACACACACACACACACACACACACACACACACACACACACACACACACACACACACACACACACACACACACACACACACACACACACACACACACACACACACACACACACACACACACACACAACCGCTCAGTTCACACGAGTGTGATTTTTTCCTACTGAATGTTAATTACCTAATAGTTATGGTCACAGAGGTATCATTTACTCAACTTGACAACCTTGTGACTTGACAACCTTGTGACTCGACTCGACTCGACGCGACTTGACATGACAACCTTGTGACTCGACTCGACTTGACTTGACATAACCTTTGACTCGACTTGACTTGCCCACAACAAAAAAACTTGAGACTTGCTTGAGACTTGGACCAAATGACTTGCGACTCGGACTCGGATCAGAGGGACTTGTACAATTGTCTGCTGTCCACCGCTGGCTGCAGCTTATCAGCTGTTTCGACAGCACACAAATCAGTGCACTATTTTGTCCACAGCTAACTAATGACAGTGAAGTGGCATTTTAAGGACCTTTTAGACATTTTTAATACCTAAAAATATATAAATAAAAGACCAAAACTGCATCAAAAAAACTTGAGACTTGCTTGAGACTTGGACCAAATGACTTGCGACTCGGACTCGGATCAGAGGGACTTGTACAATTGTCTGCTGTCCACCGCTGGCTGCAGCTTATCAGCTGTTTCGACAGCACACAAATCAGTGCACTATTTTGTCCACAGCTAACTAATGACAGTGAAGTGGCATTTTAAGGACCTTTTAGACATTTTTAATACCTAAAAATATATAAATAAAAGACCAAAACTGCATCAAAAGTTATCAACTATAAAAACATGGTCAACATCAAACATATAATTTTCCGAATGTCTGTCTGTCTGTCTGTCTGTCTGTCTGTCTGTCTGTCTGTCTGTCTGTCTGTCTGTCTGTCTGTCTGTCTGTCTGTCTGTCTGTCTGTCTGTCTGTCTGTCTCTGTCTGTCTGAAACAGCGTTTCTCCTCAGTGGCTGGAGCAATTGATCTGAAATCGCATCACCATTAGCATATGAACACACCTGACATAACTGTGAAGCCTGTTTGTCACTTTCACAAATCATATGCTGTATATTAGAATTTGTATGGTGTATCTACTATCTATTCTGCATCTAGCATGAGGCATATCTATTCTGCATCTAGCATAAGGCAACATGTTTAACCAGCTCTCTCTGTGTGTGTGTGTGTGTGTGTGTGTGTGTGTGTGTGTGTGTGTGTGTGTGCGCGCCGCGCAGGCAGGCAGGTGTGTGTGCAGGCGGGTGAGCGGGCGGGCGGGGGGGGGGGGGGGGGGGGGGGGGTACACACACACACACAGTGTCTCTGTAGCCATTAAACGAAACGGGTATTTCTTACATTGATGCTCCTACATATTATCATGCAAGCACCAGTTAAAGTTACTTTCCATCCCTCATATACTGTGTCCTATAACCCACACACTGCACATCATTTCGGAGCTCATATATTTGAACGGGTAAGGGCTAGTTGGCCAAATTGACAATATAGTAAAAGAGGCACAAATTGTGAAAATGGCAGATCTACAAGCTTGAAACGCCTTGTGTTCCGAGGCGTTGTGAGCTTCTAGATCTGCTATTTTCAAAATATTTATCGGTGGAACAGAGTGAAACTAAATGTAATCCTTCAACTCCTAATTCCAGTTGCTTGTCAGGGTGGGGTCCCCAGTTCAAATAGGATTTTTTGGGGGGGTCACAGCCTGAAAAGGTACACATTTAATTTAAAAAGTAAATGAAAGGATGACACAAAAAGCCAGACATGAGGGCTTGTTTCCAGTGTTATAATAATCAATCGAACTGAGCATTTTTGCCTGCCTATTTGTTTGATGGAAAGTTGCACTTGATCAATTGATTAGAAAAAAAGAAAAACAAAAGTAGCTTTGTTGTAGTTCGCTACTTTTGCCGTGTAGCTTGTAGCTTGCTTTGCTACATTTTCTGTGGGTAGCTTTGTTGTAGCTTAAGCTATATTTCATCAAGAGTAGCTTGTAGCTTAGCTTACTACATTTTCCAAGTAGCTTGCCCATCACTGGGTTTAGGGTTAGGGTTAGGGGTTAGGCTTAGGGATAGAGGTTAGGGTAAGGCCACAGAAAATGAATGGAAGTCTATGTAATTTCCCCAAATGTCCCCACAAGGGTACAAATACAAACCTCTGTGTGTGTGTGTGTGTGTGTGTGTGTGTGTGTGTGTGTGTGTGTGTGTGTGTGTGTGTGTGTGTGTGTGTGTGTGTGTGTGTTGCTCACACAGCTAATGCTGCAGCCACGGAGACATAACTCTGAGCATGGAGAAAAGTCCCGCGCTGAGGTAAACGCGTTGTTGTGGTTTGATTGGAAGTGGTGTGCAGCTGAATGGAGCTCCTAGCTTGTGTTCCCACTACTGTCCCTTGCATTGGGTGTTTATTTTTCGGCGCGGTTGTGTGCAGTCGCAGTGCACTGTGCCAGCCTCGTCTGTCTGTTCGTTCAACACACATCATATCACCCAAGTAAATCCTGGCTTATACTTCTTCATCACGGCGTGTTCCGTGCAAAAAGTGGCTGATCTACAAGCTCACAGCGCATTTTCCAGGCGCAGAAACTTGCAGAATGAGTGTGCAGCGAGTCACTGACTGCAGTCAGACGTCCAGCGCAGCGCACATTATTATTTGTATTATTTAATAATCAACATAGCCTACTATTTAAACACTTTCACAATATTCACATTAAGGGTAACAAGCAGGCACACTGCATGCACAGCACATTAGAAGAAGTTTGCTAGTGAGTGTAAATCAGTGGCTTCCTCAAAGAAAAATAAATGAGGCGAAAAAGCTGTGGGAAACATATTGGGCGGGCCTCAGCGCGGGTCGGACGCACTTTAATGATTAATGCTCGGACGTCGATTTCGGGGCGGACAAAAAACTGTCGGAACGGACAGAAAAAATTGGCCCGATCCCAGCTCTAACACACAAACACACACACAGATAAATGGGACAACATTTGAATAGCAATGCTCCATATACTATACATTTTTAGTACTGGATAAATTGCCTTAAGCCAGGTACACGCTGCAAGATACATGAAGTGGTCGGGGAGTCATGAAGAGGTCACACTTAGGGTTGGACACGGTAACCGCCGTACCGCCGTACCGCGGTAAACCGAGGTCTACCGCGGTGTCAGTGTGCTTACCGCGGTAAAAAAAGACAAAAAAAAGTCTATTTTTTATTGGAAAACAAGCGAGTTTTAAAACAGGGGAGAAGCGAGGACCACATGCGCTCCATGCCGCTCTGCTCTGGGCCGTGTACCACAGTTTGGAAGCCACATACGTCACTCTCACTCAGACACAGACAGTCACTCCTGCAGCTGCCTGCGTAGAGGAGTACAGAGCAGCGTAAACTTTCTTTGTAATCCACTCGACACAAGGATGTTAATACATACCTTGTGTTGTGGCATATCTTTTTTTATTCATACGGATTACTGGCGGAGCGCGGGCCGCGTGGACTAAAGCCGAAAATGAAACTATTTTACTTTTTCCATCGCGTCGCACGTTGTGCCCGTTCGGCGGCGCGTCGGAGATTTTATAACCTTTTCTGTCAAGTCTTGTAACTAAAACCTGTATATAGCAGCACTCAATCACTGCGATTTGAGAGTTGAGACGTGACGTGAGTTTACAGAATCACTGTACACGATCTGACTACCCTTCCTCTTCTGGTTTGTTCACACAGCTGTTTGTGTCTGAAAAGCCTACTAGCTAGCCTACGTTACTATGGTAACCCGACAGTGCAGATCTAAAAGCTCAGAACGCGTCGCGGATGCAATGTGTTGTGAGCTTGTAGATCTGCTCCTTTCAAAGCCATACCCGCTGTGCTGTACGGAGAAGTATAACTCGGGCGGTCAGGCTGTGTCGCCTCTCCACTGTGGAGAGGCGACTTTAGGGAAGATGATTGCAATATTTTGGCTTATCGCCGAACCTTAATTAATAGATACGGGGGTGCGGTAATTACCGCAGTACCGTCGGTAAATGGGAAGACGGTAATCGCGGTAACAAAATGTCGATACCGCCCCAGGCCTAGTCACACTACGAGTCTCTTTCTTGAAATCGGTTGTCATAGTAAAATAAACCCATAGAAAGCAAAACTTGGTGATCCAAGCCCGATCTTGCCTCAGATCAGGTGTTTGTCAGCGAGCGCCAAAAATGGTTGGCTTAATTTCTCAGTTGATCAGACACCAGTGTGTCCTTGAAGAGATTATTTATGACATGGTTTCTCTTTATGTTTGTAATGCAACTTACGTAACAATCTGGTCACTCCAGTGAAGATCCACCCTAGTGTCAGATATATGAGAGAGAGAGAGAGAGAGAGAGAGAGAGAGAGAGAGAGAGAGAGAGAGAGAGAGAGAGGTCAGGTCGTCATCAATCTGGAAAACCATTGGTAAATAAAGGGGGGAAATCCCCTGAATCTGATCGTCATTATGAACTGGTCATTATAAACATACAATGTGTCACTTTGAACTGTGTTCAAAATGGTCTGACATTAGAATATGGTTTATCTTCATGTTTGGAATGCAACTTACTGAACATGTTCTTCATGGGGTTGAGTATCCAAGAGTACTGAAAGTATCAATATATCAAACATAATTAATCAGAGAGTGAGTACAACAGTTTGTTTCTATACACTATTCATAATCAATAAGTTACACCAAGTCATAGTGTGACATCAACACTATACCCAAGAATAACTGCTTCAAAGACACAAAAAGAGGAAGAAGTAAAACTATGTCTACTCTAAACCTAACCTCAGTAAAACAAACAAGAATACAAAAACAAGGTTGACCGGTACGTGAAAAAAAATAATGTGGGAGTGTGTAGGAGTAGGGACCAAATTATTGTATTATTATATTGATGCGTTTGTAATACAGCAGCATTTCAAAGGCAAGTGATTCTTCATGAATAGAACACACAGGACAACAATAGAAACAAAACATGGGGGCCTTTTGTGTTTGTGTATTGTTAGTGTCATTGTATTATTCTACAGCTGTAGCTTTTGCAAACTGTTGATATTCAATCATGTATCAATCAAAAGTGATGCTGTTTCACATAGGGAAGGATGTCTACTTGCAAAAACACATGTATTTTCACTTACCCCATCTCAATGGATTATTGCCTGACAAAGGTCTGGGTTTTGTCCGTTAGGTCTACCACTTCAGCCTGTTGACTTAAGGAATGATTCTTTCACATGCTTCTGGTCTGAACCACAGATATAAAAAGCTAGATACCTCCTCCACCGCTGCAGTTCATTAGCGCGACTGGTCAAACACCCCTGGCGGAAGTGCATAACTGTGGAACTGCGGAAGGCACTCTGCCCCCTCCAATGGGAAAGAGGAGGGTCCTGCCAGGACTGCATCTGATTGGACTACCGAGCTTCCCATTCCCTTTCTATGTCTGTGGTCTGAACTGTAAGGCTCCTCCCTGTTACTGCTGTGACTCACTCTGATGTCACTGCCTGCTATACCGTAAATGTATGCTGGAAGTCACTGTGGAATTTGGATAAGAAATAATATGATACCAATAAAACCAGAAAAGGCTTTTGTGTGTGTCTTTACAATATTGAAGATTAGACTGCTATTTACTTCATGAATGATCTGAATGTGAAATGATTTGGGGGTGATAGATTATTTCTTTATGCTTTTCTGGTGTTGTTTTTGAAGTGTGTTCCATGGGCCAAACTTAGGGACTTTCACTGGTTGCTATTTTTTAAGAGACTGACTCAGATTGGAGGAATTTAAAATGTGTAGTCTATACTGTGGCAAAATGGAAAAATATAAAACAACCAAACAACAACAAGCATTGTGATTTAGTTCATATAAGGTCACTGCAAGGCATACCCAACAGCACTTTGTATTCATAAATTAGTATTTAGTGGCATCTAGTGGCCACTGTTAGCAACTTCAACCAAATGACTGAATGAAACAAGCACCAGTTGAAGGTTGGTTGACTCAGACGTTTGAAAATGACACTGATAAACAGTCAGGTTATTGAACATATGGGGGGGAACGATGTAATAGATTAATTAATTTAAACCTTACTATAGTATATAATATAAAATTGAATTTCCACAAGGAAGAGTGAAGATGAATAAAATCCTCCAAACTTTGTGTGATAGTAATGTATTTTTTATTCTTATTTAATAACCACTTGAACCCTAGCATCCAGATTCTGAGAACAAGCTCACAACAACACCTCGCACTGCGAGGCGTTGTGAGCTTGTAGATCGGCTATTTTCGGCAAAGAGCTTTGGTGTAGAGGGGACAAAGAGCAGACTAAGTACAGAATGAAAGGTCAACTTTATTAAGTATTGACATAAGTGGTTAAATATCTGGAAACACACTTTGACATGAATCCAAAATACACTGATGATTGTGCTGTCATACAATGAAACTATATGGAATCTTTTTCCCTAATCACACAATCCAGAGATATGGGCCTCCAAAGATGTGGTTTTTCATTGGATTCGGCGGCGATTCGCGGCTACGTTCGCGGCTCACGGCCGGCATGGCTTCCCCAGGATTTGGACCACTGGATTTTAAATTTAGGCTCAGGCTTCAGAAGGCCTCGGATCATTTTATTCATTTCATTAAAAATCCCGAACATGTTCGGGATAGGCACACTGGACTACGTTCCGGAAGCGGCGCTGAACATTCGGTGAACATTGGGGGTCTCAAAAATGTATTTTAAACCATTTTTAATGGAATATATCGTCGGACCATGTAAAATGGCTAGCTGGCTAGCGTAGGACGAGCCAGGACCACCCACGGCTCTACAAGCAGCTCAGGGTAAGTCAATTAATAAAAAAAAAATGTTTTGGATTGAACATATCCCGAACATGTTCGGGATAGGCACAGAATGAGTTAAAGCGAACATTTGTAACTCAAATGTTTGCCTCTGGGGGGTCCCTGGAACAACATGTTTTGAGATGGGTGTCCGTGGCCAAATGCATGTCATTTTGGGGGTCCTTGACATAAAAAAGTTTGAGAACCAC